>NC_041386.1:429629463-429685860 GCF_002162155.2 Triticum dicoccoides | reverse complement strand
CCAACCTATCTCATGGACGACTCGGGGACCCCCCTTGGCGTGAGACCGACGCCAAAAATTCCTATAAATACTGAAACCTCCAGAAAATAACCTAGATCGGGAGTTCCACCACCGCAAGCCTCTGTAGCCACCGAAAACCAATCTAGACCCGTTCCGGCACCCTGCCGGAGGGGGGAATCCCTCTCTAGTGGCCATCTTCATCATCCCGGCACTCTCCATGACGAGGAGGGAGTAGTTCACCCTCGGGGCTGAGGGTATGTACCAGTAGCTATGTGTTTGATCTCTCTCTCTCTCTTGTGTTATTGATTCGACACGATCTTGATGTATCACGAGCTTTGCTATTATAGTTGGATCTTATGATGTTTCTCCCCCTCTACTCTCTTGTGATGAATTGAGTTTTCCCTTTGAAGTTATCTTATCGAATTGAGTCTTTAAGGATTTGATAACACTTGATGCATGTCTTGCATGTGCTTATCTGTGGTGACAATGGGATATTCACGTGATCCACTTGATGTATGTTTTGGTGATCAGCTTGCGAGTTCCGTGACCTTGTGAACTTATGCATAGGGGTTTGCACACGTTTTCGTCTTGACTCTATGGTAGAAACTTTGGGGATCTCTTTGAAGTTCTTTGTGTTGGTTGAATAGATGAATCTGAGATTGTGTGATGCATATCGTATAATCATACCCATGGATACTTGAGGTGACATTGGAGTATCTAGGTGACATTAGGGTTTTGGTTGATTTATGTCTTAAGGTGTTATTCTAGTATGAACTCTAGGATATATTGAATGGAAAGAATAGCTTCATGTTATTTTACTACGGACTCTTGAATAGATCGATTAGAAAGAATAACTTTGAGGTGGTTTCGTACCCTACAATAATCTCTTCATTTGTTCTCTGCTATTAGTGACTTTGGAGTGACTCTTTGTTGCATGTTGAGGGATAGTTATATGATCCAATTATGTTATTATTGTTGAGAGAATTTGCACTAGTGAAAGTATGAACCCTAGGCCTTGTTTCAACGCATTGCAATACCGTTTTTGCTCAGTTTTATCATTAGTTACCTTGCTGTTTTTTATATTTTCAGACTACAAAAACCTATATCTACCATCCATATTGCACTTGTATCACCATCTCTTCGCCGAACTAGTGCACCTATACAATTTACCATTGTATTGGGTGTGTTGGGGACACAAAAGACTCTTTACTATTTGGTTGCAGAGTTGTTTGAGAGAGACCATCTTCATCCTATGCCTCCCACGGATTGATAAACCTTAGGTCATCCACGTAAGGGAAATTTTCTACTGTCCTACAAACCTCTGCATTTGGAGGCCCAACAACGTCTACAAGAAGAAGGTTGTGTAGTAGACATCACAACCTGGCACGCTGCTCCTCCCTGGAGCCCATTAGCTGGAGGTAGAAGTCGTATATGTGGCGGCGATATCCTCTTGTCGTAAAAGGAGCCCCTGCTCAGATTGCAACCTCGGGATGGCGCACTTACGTCGTCGGCCATTAGCGTATGCATGGAAGTACTTGGTGTTCGCGTCTCCCTTTAGCGTCCACTTGATGCCCCCACGCCTACGCCAATATTCCTCCTCGGCCCTATGGAGTGCCTCGACTTGGGCCTCCAATGCGTAGCGTTGAGCCCAATCATGCTTTGAGAAACCCTGCGAATTGGCAATCTCGTCCATCCGAGCCAACTCCGCGGTCATACGTGATCAAAGCAATTTATCCTCACGGCCCTGGTTGGCCCCCCAACCTTTGAGGGTCGCGCGCATGCTCGTCCCTACGGCAATCCATAACCCCATTGGCCCACGTTGTGGCCCAAGCCGGGCAACACAAGTCGACCATTTGGTTAGAAAGATTTGATCAAAACCCGCAGACTCGAGCCATGCGGTTTCAAAGAAAAAATGTGGGTTCCTTTTCAACTTGTCCTCCCCTGAGGAGAGGATTAGAGGGATGTGATATGATCCAATCCTGGTTTTTGCAAGGAGGGAGCAAAGGGGGAAAAGAACTTCCCACTCCGCTGACATGAAAACCCGTTCAAGCACCGAACGAACATGCGTTAACTGCTTATTGGTCCATCTATACCGAGCCCCAACGCAAGCCACTTCCCTAAGGGCCATTGCCGCAATTGCATTGTTGAACATAGACACCCTTGTCCAGTTAACGATCCCATTATTCTTGTCCGCTCTTGAGCGGATTAAGTTAAAATCACCGCCTACCAGAAGTGGCAAATTGCACGCACCCAAGGCCGCAAGCTTCGCCTAGAGTTCCCCCAGGAACTCTTGCGAGCGGGAGTGATCGGCCAGGCCATATACCACAATGAACTCCCACTCACACAAGTTCGCTCGGTGACGTACGTGTGCAGAGATGTAAAACCTACCCACATCCCATGACAGCACCTCGCAACAAACTTGGTTGACACCAAGCAGCAGACCCCTAGAGTAGCCCGCAGCGGGAACCCAATTCCACGCAAAATGTTGTAAAGAATCGATAGCCAACAAATCCTGGTGGAGAAAATCCACCTTGATGGTTTCCTGTAAACCCACTACATCGATACCTCCTTCATGGATGAACTCCTTCAGGTGGGTCCGCCTCCCAGCATGGCCGAAGCCATGAATATTCCAGAAAATGAAACACATTAGATTATGCGGTTGCGGAGACGGATACCCCTCGTGGTAACTACTTTGGCCACACGCCGTGTCTTTGCAGGACAACGGGTTGAGGGGGACGGCACAGCCCCAGTTGCAATGTCCCCCTGAACGGGCCGCGCAATGATCTCCAGAGAAGCCCCTGCTTCGTCTGTCGATGGCGCCATGCAGGCAGCAGCTGCCTGGGCAAGCGTTGCCTGCGTGACTTCCTTCGAGCGAAGGAGAGAAAGAAGCTCACGGGCTTTGCCCTTGTTCGACATGTCAACTCCGCAGTCATCTAAGATCTAACCTAGTCGTTCATCAGAGTACTCGTCAAAAATAGAGAAATGGGGCAGGGGATTACCTTCAATTTCCATGTTCTTTTGCGCCAGAAGGAGTTGGGCGCGCTGCAGCGAGGGGGGGTTTCCCTTGGTGCCTTTGGAATGAGAGCTAGCCTGCTCCATGGTTGAGGGCATCGCCACTACCACCTTGGATCACTTGGCAGTGGAGATGGCCGCCGTCTTGGCCACCACCTCCCGAATCGCATCCGAGGGGGAGGAAGGGGTGGTGGCCGCCGTCCCGCCAGCCTGACTGCCAGGGGAAGCCAGCGCCATCACCACCTGCTCGTGCGAGGCAAGCGTACCCGCGCTCGCCGCCAGGGGGCTCGCCGGCGCCACTGTAGGAGTATCGCGTCCCGCCATCTTCTTGGGCATCTGCTTCCCACAGCTAACGCCACCCATCAAAGACGAAGGAGGTGGGGAGCGCGCTGCAAGCCCGCGCACCCCACCCCCGCTAGTAGCCATCGGAGAGATGAGCATCGAACGGCCCCCTGAGTCGCAGGAGGCCGAGACGCCCTTGTCCGTGTCGAAGCCGAGCGACAAGTTAGAGCCATACTTGTTGAAGGTCGTCTCATTGCTGCCCATGCCAACGTGGCTCTCTTCCAAGTCAGTCGCACCCCCCCTTTGGGAGCAACGGTCGCCGTGTCCTAATCCTTGAATCCCAGCTTGTCCCACGAAGCCGTGTCGATCGATTCATCTCCCAAGCTCATGTCATGATCCTTGTCCTTGCCTTTCGGGCCCTTGTCCAAGCTTGCAGGAGGAGGGGGCGGGGGCACAGCACCTTGTGGCCCGTCTGACTTGGCCTCCATCCTGATAGTGTATCCTTCATTGTTAAACTAGATCTGTACGTAGCCACGAAGCTTGGCCGGGGAGCGGCATGCAAAGCGCATCCTGACAGGCCCGCACCCGGCCAGCGATGCCTCATCCACCTCCATGGGGCGGCCAATCATGATGGTCCCGGCCATGAGGCGGTCTGCGCGACGATGCTTGGGAGGCACGCCCCACAGCTTAACCCACATGTCCGGCATGATCTCGGCCTTGGGCTCCTCCGGGAAGGATTCTTTAATCTCAGCCATGATGTTGTTGAGGGAGAGGAAGAGCTTGCCGCTGTGGGTCGCCATCTGCAGCATGGCCTTGTTGGGGAAGACCACCAAGAACAAGTCATCGCCTATCGCCGTCACCTGCCAATCCCACTCCCCTTCAAAGAGATGAGGGAGTTCCACCTCCAGAATAGGCACCGAGAGCAGCCTGGGCAACACGGAGATGACGGCCGCATCCGCCACCAGCTAGGTACGCACCTCTTCGCCCTCCGTCTCCACAAATGGCAAGCAGAAGAAGCCTTCTCCAGGGATGGCGTTGCCCATGATCTATAGCATCAAGGGCCGCCCCTGCCTAAGGCAGTGAGCCAAAGCATGGCCCTCCTCGTGACAGACGACGCACAGCGGCTTGAACATGCACATGTTCTGGTAGTGGCCAACCCGACCACACTTGAAGCACTTTGGCCCGTCGGACTCCTCCACCAGAATGGGCGCCTCCGCCGAGACCTTGTTAGCCGACGGCCCCTCCATCAAGGCCAACAGCGCCCGCTTGGGGTCCGCCACACTCCCCCCCTTCTGCTTCTGCTTCTTGGCATAGGGATCCCAAATCTTTCGCCGCGATGAGGGTGTTGGATCTCTTTCCTCTTGAGCTCTTTATTCTGCTCTAGCCCCCGCCGCATGTACTCCTCCTTCTTCTTCTTCTCGCGCTTGCGCTCCTCCTGCTTCTTCCGCTCTTGCTCAACGAGCCACCATGGAGGAGGCAGCCCCCAGCCGCCACCCTCCGTCGGGCCCGACACCATCTTGGATTGCGCCTGCGCCCAGAGATCTAGCTCGCGCTGATGCTCAACCGCCGGATCCAGCAAAGGCAAGGCTAGCTTCTCCACGCGTCGGTCCGCGCGGGATCCCATCCGCACCATGGCCGCGAACGAGCTCACGAGGGGAGGAGGGGGAGTGGATCGAACGAGGCGATGAGCGACATGCCCGAAGCGCCGCACTTGCGAGGGGGAGGCTAGAAACCCTAAATTGAGATCTAGGGCACCCCTTGGCAGCCATAGCCACTTATAAGGGGAGGGGCAGTCGCTCCTCCACCTCCGCGTTGGGCCTCGGCCCGACCGCTTGAGCACGCGCGACCAGCGGCCCGGGTAGGCCCGGTCCAGCGACAAGCACGCACCCCGGCACCAAAGACTGGGTGGTGGGCACAGCCGCAGCTGGGCCCACCCTGGCCCAAGCGATGGGAGATTGGGCCACTCCTCCCGGCCCAACTAGGAATCGGGCCCAGCAGCCTGAGCCAGTGGAACCGTAGCCAGAGCGCGCGTCTCCTTGGCAGGAACCTCTCCGCCGTCGCCGTCGCCGCCGACCCCTGTCAACGCCGACGAGCTCGCAACGTAGCGGAGGGCAGCAGCACCGCCTGGCCACTGCACCCCGGTGCCGCCAGGACGCACGAGCGGCCCTCTGGGCCCGCATCTGCGCCACTGGGCGGTCTCTAGATCTGCGCCGCCACACGACGGCCGCCAAGCCGGTAATGCCCCGTATGTAACTTGCCATAATTGTACTCCAACTCTTGCCATTTTCGGCACTAAGTTATGATATTCCTCGTTGTTGGGTTTTGTCGTCGTGTTGCTTTTGTCTTCGTCATGCATCTCATATCATGTCATCATGTGCATCGCTTTTGCATACGTGTTCATCTCATGCATCCGAGCATTTTCCCCGTTGTCCTCTTTGCATTTTGGCACTCCTATGTCCTCCGGTGTCTCCTTTTACCTCTTTTCATGTGCGGGTGTTAAATGTTCTCGGATTCAACCGAGACTTGCCAAGCAGCCTTGGTATACTACCGGTAGACCGCCTGTCAAGTTTCGTGCCATTTGGACTTCGTTTGATACTCCAACGGTTAACCGAGGAACCATAAAGGCCCCGTATGTGTTGCAGCCCAACACCTCTCCAAAGTGGCCCAAAACCCAGCTAAACCCCCTCCATCCTCTCGGTCGTTCGATCACGATTGCGTGGCCAAAAACCGCACCTCATTTCGAGTCTCCTAGCTCCTTCTATGTATAAATAGGTGCCTCCCCCCAAAAATCCCGGATCAAACCCTAGTCTCCCCCTTCCTCCGCGCGCCGGACACGTCCGCCTGGCGCCGGACGCGTCCGCACCACCGCCCGGACCAACCAGGAACCGCCACGTGGGCAGCCCGCACCCACATCGCCACCAGCCCGCCCGCTCCACGCGCTCCCCACCGCCCGCGCGCCGCCCCGCCGCCATCGCCGGCTCCGCCCCGCCGCCGCACTGCTTGCCACCGTCTGCCCTCGCCGGTGCCGCGTGCCACCTGCGCCCTACGCCGCTGCCGCGCCCGGCCGCGGCCTCCTCCGCCTCCCCGCGCCGGAGTCCGGTCGGATCCGGCGAGATCCGGCCCGGATCCGCCATCTCCGGGGAGGTCCGCCCGTTTCCCCGCCATCTCCGACGAGTCCCGCGCCAACGAACCTCGGATTCCGTGCCTGTTGACTTTTACCTTGAGGTCTATTATTTCCACTAAGTCCCCAGTTTTCAGTATTTTTAGGCATTTTCATCATGTCATATATTTGCATCTGTAGCTCTGTTTCGTGCGTGCAATATATCAAATTGTTCGTCTCGATGTGTACTTCATTTCATTCCTTTGCACCATGTTCATTTGAGTTCATCTTGATGCCCTAAATGCTGTTGCAAGAGTGCTATGTAATGTTAGGTTCTGATTCTTACCAGATTATGGGCATTTGTCATTTTTGCCATGTTTAATGTGTGCCTCCTATGAACTTGAGCCCTACATGTGTTTTGGGCTATGTCATGCCATCTCTATAGGGGTGTATGACATGTATTTTTGTGATCAATGTGGTGACTAGCAAAAGCATGCAAAGTAGCTCTGATAATGTTGTTGATTTCAGGGACTCAGAATTCTTCTAAGTCATTTCCCTGATGTTATTTTTATGCCATGTATTCTTGTTGCTACAGAGTGACCCATGCCTCTTTTGAGCATGTTCAGTAAGGATGATTTTGAGATGTTGTTATGTTCTATCCATCCATGTCTTTGTTTGCAATTATGGAGCACCCTAGCTGACTCAATCTTGCTCTACTTTTGCTAAAAAATGTTCCTGGAAGATTGTTTACGTGTTAATCAATTTTGTTAAGGTTGTTGTAGTTGATCCAAGCATGCTATGAGAGTGTTCTTGCCATGGTTAGCTTATTTATCATGTCTACTTGCTGGGTGTATGCTTAGATTGTCATGCAATGCCTTGTGGTGAGTGCGTCGAGCTCGCAAACATGCCTACGTAACTCTGTTTTTGCCATGTTCCAGTTTTCTGCTAAGTCTGAATCTGTTAACGAAACTTGCTATGTTTACATGTGTGCCATTGTATCTTCTGATCCTTTTTGGCTTATGGTCAGTAAGGGGATTTTGTTATATGCTTTGATTAGTTTCATTCCATGCCTTGCTTTGCCATGATATGTTCTTGTAGCATGTTGTTATCTTGCTCTAAACATTGCTTCCTGATGTTAAATCCTGACATGTTGTTATTTTCACTAAGTCTGAGAACCTGATATCTTCTGCACTTTTGTCATGCTTGTTTGAACCTACTATTGTGTGATTTAGCCGTAGCTCAGTGTTCATCTTTTGTCAAGAATCTTGAGTGGATCACTGCCATGTGCTTTGTTGCTATGTTAGAGTGCAGTAGCTTATTTTTCTTGATGCATTTAGATGGCATCGTGCTGTTAATCGCAACTTTGTACCATTATTGTTTTGCTTTCCATTTGCAAACCTTGCATCTGATTCCGGTGATCTTTATATCAATTTCGACCGAAATCAACTCATCTTTCCAGAGACTCTTGGTTTTCAAAGTTGAGGCCTGGTTCAATCTTTCCTTTTCGAAGCATGCATATGCATTGCATATCACATCCCGCATATCATGCCATGTTTTGCATCATGTTGCTTGCGCATTGCACCGTGGTTGATTGTGTTTCCCTTTGCTTGTGTTCTTGCTTTGGGTATAGCCGGGAGACGAGTACGTAATCGAGGAACCCGTTGAGTACGCTTACGAAGATCAAGCTTACGTCAACTCGGAGAACTTTGCAGGCAAGATGACCATACCCTTGAAATCACTTCTATCTTTGCTTGCTAGTTGCTCTCTCTATTGCTATGCCTATGCTACGATACCTACCACTTGCTTATCATGCCTCCCATATTGCCATGTCAAACCTCTAACCCACCTTGTCCTAGCAAACCGTTGTTTGGCTATGTTACCGCTTTTGCTCAGCCCCTCTTATAGCGTTGTTAGTTGCAGGTGAAGATTGGAGTTTGTTCCTTGTTGGAACATGTTTATTGTTGGGATATCATTATTATATCTTGTTTACTTTAATGCATCTATATACTTGGTAAAGGGTGGAAGGCTCAGCCTTATGCCTGGTGTTTTGTTCCACTCTGGCCGCCCTAGTTTCCGTCATACCGGTGTTATGTTCCTTGATTTTGCGCTCCTTACGCGGTTGGGTTATAATGGGAACCCCTTGACAGTTCGCCTTGAATAAAACTCCTCCAGCAAGGTCCAACATTGGTTTTACCATTTGCCACCTAGCCTTTTTCCGTTGGGTTTCATGGACTCAAGGGTCATCTTTATTTTTTTAACCCCCCCCCCCGGCCAGTGCTTCTCTAAGTGTTGGTCTAAACTGGGCGATGTCCAGCGCCCCCTGGGCAACCAGGGTCAATGCCAACCTGACGTCTTGCCCATCCGGTGTGCCCTGAGAACGAGATATGTGCAGCTCCTATCGGGATTTGTCGGCACATTCAGGCGGCTTTGCTGGTTTAGTTTTACCATTGTCGAGATGTCTTGTAACCGGGATTCCGAGTCTGATTGGGTTGTCCTGGGAGAAGGAATATCCTTCGTTGACCGTAAGAGCTTGTGATGGGCTAAGTTGGGACACTCCTGTAGGGTTTTGAACTTCGGAAAGCCGTGCCCATGGTTATGGGCAGATGGGAATTTGTTAATGTCCGGTTGTAGAAAAACCTGAAACTTAATTAAAATGGATCAACAACATGTGTAGCCATGATGGTCTCTTTTCGACGGAGTCCGGAAGAGAACACGGTCTCGGGTTATGCTTGAACGTAAGTAGTCTAGGATCACTTCTTGATCATAGATTCTCAAACGTGATTTGCCTTCTCTTCTCGCTCTCAGTTGCGTAAGTTAGCCACCATATTGCTAGTGCTTGCTGCAGCTCCACCTCATACGTTTTCCCTACCTATAAGCTTAAATAGTCTTGATCGCGAGGGTGTGAGATTGCTGAGTCCCCGTGACTCACATATTACTTCCAAAACCAGATGCAGGTGCCGATGATACCATTCCAGGAGATGCAACTAAACTCAAGTGGGAGTTCGATGAGGACTCAGGACGATACTACGTTTCCTTTCCAGACGATCAGTAGTGGAGCCCAGTTGGGGCGATCGGGGATCTTATGCATTTGGGGTTGTCTTTATTTTGGTTCCGTAGTCGGACCTTGATTGTATCTGGATGATTGTAATGCTATATTTATGTTATTGTGTGAAGTGGCGATTGTAAGCCAACTATGTACCTCTTTCTTATTCAGTACATGGGATGTGTAAAGATTACCCCTCTTGTGACATTGTCTACAATGCGGTTATGCCTCTAAGTCGTGCTCCGACACTTGGGAGATATAGCCGCATCGTGGCTATTACAATGCCCACCAGGTGCAAAAGCACGCCAACGACCAGCCTTGAAGGAGCCCCCTAGCTCCTCCGCAAGGGCAACAAAGTCACGCACTGAGCAACCTTCTCGAGGGCTCGGCGAACCCCCACCGCGCACCTGGTTGCTTACCTGATTTTCATCCTCTTCTTCTGTGTCGGAGTCGGCGCCCGCCAGAGCCCAGAACCTGCTGCCCGAGGGGGACATCGGTCCTGGGAGCTGCCCGCCTGGTACCGGGCTTCGCTGCGTGCGCCCCTTTGCTGGCTCCACCGCCGTCTGCCATCGCGGCCCCGCGGGGCAAGCGCGAGGCATCACCGCTGGAGTCGGCCCCCGAGTCGCCTACCCGTACTAGAGCTGTTGGGTCGCCCATCCAGGCCTCCAAATACATCTAATTAACAATTATCTTGCTTTATTTATAAAATGGGGTGAAAGCCTTTTTCAGTAATAGCTGGGCAGTAGCATGGCATGGATCATTACAAACATGGAAACAAAGCAATCATATGAACTCATACTTGGATATTGGGTAAGATGTGTCATTTAACATGAACAAACCATTGGTATCCTAAGCTGAAGACTTTTGGAACCAAAAAACCCAGAACCAGTCCCAATCACTTGGACGACAGTACCTGCAACAAACTAAGAGCGGAAAACAGCATTAGCAGGAGCCCGAACTGAATGCAAACATTCAGTGGATAAGGAAATTTTACAAAAAATTTGAATATGAAGGGGCAATCTAGTGGGGAAGCATAGCTCCTGGGATGCTATGGCCGTAGGAAGAAGTGGAAGGGGTAAAATAACCAGGGAATGGGACAGAGCATATGTAGGCAGAGCAGTCAACTTGTAACTGATCTGACCTCTTGACCTCCACCATCGGTCACCCTTTGCATCTCCACTCCATTAATTTCCTGCAGGAACTGCTGGTCTACTCCTCGCCTGAAGGACGGATGAATTCCAATCGCGCACAACATGGCAGGTGAGAATTCATCGCATCGCCAAGAGCCATTTGTCACGATTCGGCCCATCCATCGAGTCACTCTGCGTCGGCTAGATTGTCCGGCCAAGCCCAGAGCTCAGTCAAGGGCCTGCCAACCCGCCCCATCCTGATCGTAGCGTCGGCCGCTCGGCGAGGTCACTCTATTTTACTTTCGCCACTCTTCTATAGTACTCCATCTATTTCTTTATATTAGGTGTATTTATTTGGCAAAATTGTGTATATCATAGCTTGCTATGGACATAGCTATCATGACCACATAATTCATGCGCCATGATCTGTGCTGAACTTGTGAGGGTGAAATCAAAGAGGTGTTTGTGGTGTGCTTTGCAGCCCATGTGCCAGATAAAAGCTATGCCACTGTCAGGATGTAGCGGTCCATGTTGTTGTACATGAGTAGAAGGAGGGGGGGCAAGGCTCGGCAGAAATCACATATTTGACCTGATGGCGAAATCAAATCACAAAATGACCTGCTCTCAAAATTTTTTCACAATGGTGACCCTTTTGTGTGGCGCCCGACAGCTAGGCGCCACACACTACTGTGCAGCGCCTCAGACTAAGGCGTCGCACCTCCTGCCAGCGTGGCATCCCTGGTCCAGTTGCAGCCCCACAGACAACACTGCAGCGCCTAAGGCTTGGGCGCCACACTGTGTAAAGTGCAGCACCTATTGCTTGGGCGCTGCACATTGACTTAAGCCCCATCGGGCCAGCCCCTCCCAGACAGTTCTTCCCCATCTGAGGAAGTTGCTCTCTATACAGAGAGCGGCGGCGGCGCCCCCTTCGGACCCCCCTCCACACACCTCTCAGATCTGAAGTTTTGAGGCCCGGATTTGATCTCCAATCCCTCCTACTAGGTAACCTCCTCCGTTCCCTTTCTTTTCCTCCATAAATTCGTTGCAATTTTAGGGATTTGCCCAAGATTAGGTGGAACCTTTGATTTGCTAGGTTTGGATCTTTGTTTTCCAAAGATTAGGTGGAGCCTTTGATCCCCCCCCCCCCACACACACTATATGATTCTTGTTAGTGAAACCTAAATTGTATATTTTTTTAGATATATATGAGATGCCTAGTTTTGTAGATAATTATGACATGTTGAGTTTTGTAGCTATATGTGAGATGTTGAGTTTTTTTAGATATATATTAAATGTTGAGTTTATTTGAAATATGAGATGTTGATTTACTTGAACACATATGACATACTAGATATATATGAGAATTTACTATCATTTACTCATTGTGTGAGAAGGAGATGTTGAGATTCTTGTAGATGAATACATATGAGATGTTTAGATGAACACATATGAAATGTTGAGTGTTTACCGATATTTGAGATGAACTCATATATGTTTATTGTTTGAAATTTGTAAGGATGGTTTGGCTTCTCGACGATGTCTACGACACGGAACACCGGGCCTACATGATGCGCGAGAAGGATATGGTAATAACGAGTAATCTAAATATTTTGCAAATTTGCCTTAAGTTGATATTTACATGCCCTAAGATTTGTCATTACTTGTTTTTTGCAGAAGCTTGAACCTCTGAAGATTCGGTATCACAGGGTCTCTGGTCCTGCCATGCCTTACGATGAGCGGTACACACCGTACATCAAGCAGGCAGGACTACTCCCATGGATTCAGTTGGTCAGCCGGTCCACGCCGAATCTGAACGCTCCACTGGTGTCCGCTCTTGCTGATTGGTGGAGGCCGGAGACGCACAGTTTCCATCTTCGGACTAGGGAGATGACCGTGACGCTCGAGGATGTCTCGTTGATCACCGGTCTTGCTATCGACGAGAGACCTCTCTGTATGAGCACTGATTCTGATGGGTGGCGCGAGCAGATGATTGCCCTTATCGGTATGGCTCCTACCGAGGCTGAGGCTGAGGCTGATGTAGAGGAGGGAGAAGAGAAGAACAAGAGGGAAAGGAAAGCAGTCGGAGCTGCTTTCACGTGGATTCAAAATAACTTTGCGAAGTGCCCTGCGGATGCCACTGATGATGTGATCCAGACACATGCTCGTGTCTATATGTGGTACGTTGTCTTGAGGACTTTGTTTCCTGACTCCACGGGCAAGAACGCTCCATGGATGTGGCTGAAGGCGTTGACCATCTTCGATAGCAAATGGAGCTGGGGTACAGCGACTCTTGCGTACTTGTATCGATAGGTAGTTGGTTTGTTTTGTTATCAACTCATTTGTTCATTACCAATGCATCCTTGCTGTCAACATAACATTGTTTTTCTTTCATATGCAGCTGGATGATGCGTGTCGCGGGATCACAGATAGTGCAGGCATTGGTGGTAATATGCTTCTACTTTCTGTATGGAGCTGGGAGCGTCTGCATGTTGGACGCCTGTAGCGACCCGACCTCAGAGGGTCAAGTCTCTGTGTATCTACGCTATCCCTAGATCGGTATGCTAGCACACACAGTACATCAATGTATATATCAAAGTGCAATCACATGTATAAGTAACGAAAAACTGATATATATATATATATACATATATATATATATACATATATATATATATACCTTAAGAATCTCAGCGGAAACAGGCAAACGGGTGTGAAGTCCCATCAATGCCATTGGCAAGTTGAGTGCGGACCGTAACCCTATCGTACAACTTACTCGTCAGATAATACCTGCAACATAATATGTTGCAGCCGTGTAGCTCAGTACGTTGAATGTACTGGCAAGTAACACCACAAGAGATGAATAAATGTCCTATTTATACATGCATTATGGCTGGTGGATGGTTCTAAATTTAATTTGCATAAAGCTGATTTTTCCCTATCATCAAAAGAATATCATATTGTTACTACATAATTCATCATAATATGATTGAGATGGTTGCTCCATTCAATCTATACCCAAATTCATTAAAACCCATTAGATTATTTAGAGTGATGAGACTGCTCAATTCCCACTTTCCACATGCTCAAATTGTCCATAACCGGGGACAAGGCTAATCGATTAGTTTTACACTCTGCAGAGTTTTGCACACTTTTCCCCACAAGACTCAATCATCTCCTT
This sequence comes from Triticum dicoccoides, assembly GCF_002162155.2. NCBI lineage: Eukaryota > Viridiplantae > Streptophyta > Magnoliopsida > Poales > Poaceae > Triticum > Triticum dicoccoides. The sequence goes on along the minus strand of NC_041386.1, from coordinate 429,672,115 downwards.
TGTAGTCCTCGCACTGCCTGGTGTTTGAGAGCCGGAAGATCGAGACATAGTCTTTCTGAAGTGTTACCTCTTAACCCTGGGTAGACCGGTACACCTACATACATAACTACATCAGCTAGTCTACCACTATAAGAGGTCACACAACATACTCAGCTAAGCCAGAGCCCATAATAGCTTGTGGCTGTGCAGGTAAGCTTCTAGTCATGAAAAATTGATGAATCCCTTTGAGCCTGGGTGGCAGTCCATAGGGTGATCACACGGGCACTCCGGGGTCCCCTGGACAAGTCCACTGGTTTCTCGAGGGTGCCTGGGCAAGTCCACTGGTTTCTCCAGGGTGCCCCTTACAAATCCACCCAGATGTTTGTTAATGTTGCCACCTTAAGGTTACCCTTAATTATTATATCACTCGCAACTTTCATGACCTCACATACCAATCCCCGTCTACAATGGCATAGCAAAATCCCTACAACGTTGGCGACAAAGAAGTACATGCTCAGACCTACCTCATTGCACTACTTGGTTTATAATATAGCCAACTAACATATTCATGCAAACACTACATCAAAGGACTAAATGCATATATAAAACATAGGTATAAAAGAGCATGATCAAGATGTAACTTGCCTTGTACTGTTGATGAAGATGAAATATTCTATTGAGTCGTCTCTCCTTCTTGTTACGATATATCTAACGATATAAGAAAGTACTTTAACACACAACAACATCCAAATAAAGATCCAAATAAAATATTAAAATTACAATACAAAATAAAAAAAACATTCCAAGATAAGTTGCTAGGACTTGGTTACGGGTTGAGATAAGATCAAGAATGAAAATATGTATAGGTTTTGTACTAGGGGTGGGTCAAAGTGAAGATCACGGGCTGAAGAGTTGTGAGGCAAGGTTCTACGACAAAATCTAATGAAAATGGTAGATGAAGTTTGTGGCATAAAGGTTTATGTTACAAAATGTATGTAACATCTCGTGAAGTCTAAATTTATATAATGATAGCATATGACCAGAGAGGTTCCTAATGATCTTCTCAAGAAAGTTGAATCATGAATCAAATTAAACTAATGATGAAATTGAATTACGATAAAAGAAAAACTATATGAAGTGTTAAGGTTGAAACGGTGGCTAGACATAGGTGAACAATTAGGAAAAAAAATTCTAACAGCAAGATATGGACCAAAAGATCAATTTTTGCTAAAGGAAACATTTTCAAAAGAATTACAGATTAATAGATATAGCAAAAATTCTTAAATACAAATTTTAAATTTGTGTCAAAATTAATTTACCAAAAGTGAAATATTTTTTTTCTCATGATAAACTTCGTGTTTCAACGAATCTATGGATATAAAATTTGTCGAATTCGGATTTACGGTCTAGGAGATATGAATTTCCGAAGTTTGAGTATTTTTCTGAAAAACAATTACGGGATTTACACATTGCTCACCGGAGTTTCGCCGGAGTTTCGTCGGAGTTGGAGAAGAAAAGGTCCCGACGTCAACGAGTGTCCGAACGGCGGAGAGGAGGCCGAGGCGAACTTGGGAGATGCAAAGGTGAGACCGTCCTCGTCCTCGGGGGCGGTGGAGAAGCCGCCGGAGGTGCGAAAACGGGTAAATCCCGACGAGCAATTCCTCTCGGAATAGATCGATATAAAGAGGGGTTTTCAGGGAGAGGGATGAGGGCTTCAAGGCGCACCTAGGGGTCCTATTTATAGTAGCCGAGGCAGCCGGTACAGGGAGATCAAACGAGCTCATTGTGGCCTCTAATGACGGATTGATTCCGGAACAATTAAGACATCAAAGTGGAATTTTAATCCTCTGAATGGGTTCTCCATGCAATACAAAAGATCTTTCATGTTGATAAGAAGCGGAAAGAGCGAACGTTTCAAGTGCTAGAGGGAGAGGAAGATGTACCCGTGCCATGGCTGTTTCTGTTCTCCTCCAGATTGAAACGCACAGAGGAGGAAGAAGGAGTTCCTGGACTTGGGCTAAGAAAAAAATAAGATGGGCCTTAGTGGGGAACCAGGCCCAGGGGGGAAATGGAAAGAGAGAAAAAAAATAGAAGTGGCCCTAGTCTAAATAGGCTTGGAACATAATTACAAAATAATATATATTTTTGTGCAAAAGTTTTAAAACAGCAAATAAAATAAATGTTTACATACATGTAGTTATAATTTGGTGCCTACAAAATATTATTTGTGTGCATAAGCTAGAATACATTTTTTATGACATAAGGACAATTGTAAATTAACAAAAGGACAATTATACCGTATTAAATATTTCCAAATATATTTTTGGAGAAGTCATATTATCTCCTCTCACTAAATTATTTGATTAATTTGGAAATATTTAAACGATAGTAAAACTCCAAATAATATACATATTTCAATTGGAACTCCAAAATCCAAACAAACTCCATATGAAATATTCATCCACCACATTTGAGAAAGTCATCTTATTCTCACTCCAAAATTGTGATTGTTGTTTCCAATATTTCAAAAAAAAGTCAAACAAGAATTAAAGCCCTTTGATTTTCTTGAATAAACTTCCCCAACCATAGTTTTCTTTATTGGACAAAATGTTACCCAACTTTTATAACATGATTAGGAAAAGTTTCAAACAAGAACTCAAAATGTTTTAATTCTCGTGAAAATAAAATAATTTCACACAATCCATCACACAACAATCAAACAAACAATACTATTTATTTATTTAATATAACATTCCAAAATATAGAATTTTGGGATGTTACAAACCTACCACACTTAAAATGAATCTCGTCCTCGAGATTCGGAAAGGCTAGAAAGAAAAGGTTAGGGTTGGTGTCTCCTTGCAATTCCATTGATCATCATGAAGGTCTCGGGTGCTACCACATTTAAAATAAACTCATGCACCACCTCTATAGTGTTGACAACACATTTCTCCTCAAATTTCTTGTAATAACTCCTTCATTGATGCTCTCATGTTAGAGGCATAACATTTCCTTCAATATCCTAGGTCTTTGCATCAAAATGAAATTCTTACGAGACTGGATCTTCTCATCTGACATTTCTAGCACCAATGCTAAACAACAAGCGAAAAATCTCATGGAGGTCTGCCACTACTGGTTCCCTGCAAGAAATGGGTATTGGCTTCATTCTCACTGTGTAACCTACGATTGGCAACAGCTACCATGTACATGGGTTTATAATCATACCATTCTAAGGCTTAATCAAGGCTTCAATGGGCGTCGACACTTCACTGTGGGTAAGTCACTCAGATTTACCATTCCAAATAACAAGAGCGAATGATAAGAGTAAGTCGTCATGGTGGCCAAGCCATGTCACACCCAAATCATTACTATGTATAAGGTTTAGCGAATCTCGCATCCTAACACTCGGGCATCCTCACAGGCATTGCAGATTTCTCTTGTCCACGAACTGGGTTAGGATAAATCCATCGATTCTCCAAGCCAAACAGAAACAACTATCGTTTCACCAAAACCCTCTGGTTTTATGTATCCTCCTATGGAATAGCTATAGCTTGATCGGTAGACGTTTCATGGATCCTTCATAATTCTTCCTTCAACAAGACTGTGCTTGTTCCTCGGTAAATCATGGGCTTTTGGGTTATGGCCCACTTCCACACTTGTATAGCTTTTACTCATCCTTGGAGTTACAACTGATCCATATTCTCCGGTAATTCTCATGCTACTTCATTTCCTTCATCTCCTTGTGGTAACCAACATAACGAAGTCAAACTGCAACTTATACTTGTCCAGCTCCTTTCTACGGATCGGCATGAACAACACATTTCTTTCTCCTTTGACCCTGTGGTTTTACGAAATACTACCACACTTGAAATGAATTATACTAATTCATCCATAGACCATATTTCTCATATCCTCGAAAATGGTCAAAATCTAAGAGAGTGGCAACTCTTACAATTCAACATGGCACTGATGATTCAACTTTATTGATCCATGAAATATTACATTCTCCAGGACTTCCATTACATAGGTCAACTCAACCTACTCATGAAAATAAAATTGCTTCCTACTACTTATTACTGATATCATAATCTCGACTACTCAGTTTTAGCTTTCTTTTGATCCGAACATTCCCTAGCATAATGTCCCACTTCCTTACAGCGAAAACAAATGGCTTCCGACTTGTCTCGAGGCTTCCTTGTGATTTTATGGACTCCTTGGGTTCTTGGGTTCTTGTCCGAACATTCATTGTAGTAGTGCCATGAGTTCTTGCACCTGATATGACTCAGGTCCTTCTCTGTAGAAATTGGGTTACTTTGGGCAGGTATTTGTTTCCTCTTCGGGGACTTCTTCGTATCGATCAGGGCTTCTATTTCATGTGGATCAAATTCCACTTCTTCTATCGGGAAGTATTCTAGATTCTCTTTTCTTTCCTTGGTGCAATACTGTGAAAAATGTCCTTTTTCTCCACATGAATAGCAGGCTTTGGAATAAAATCTGGTTAGGCCTTCTCCATCAGGGTCCTCAACATCGTCCTTCATCACAGGTTCTTTCATACCTTCTCAGAGGGCTTCCTTCATTCCTTCCTTCTGCTTCCGGGTAGTTTGTTGTACCACGGGATAAATGTGACACCAAGAAGGGTAGTGATCCGTTCCTTCACATAAGAAACATGTAACCTGCCAGGTTGGGCATTCTTCGGCTGGGTCATTTTCTTCACAATGTGGGAATCCGTCCTTGTGTTCTTTATGGGTGTGTCCAATTTCTCCGCAAATCTTACATGCACAAGGTTTCTTCATCATCTTACTATCGTAGGGCTTCCGAGTAAGACGAGACCTTAGCAGAGTTGTCTTGAATTCTTCCCAAGTATTTGCTCCATTCCATCCTTGTATGGTTTGATGCATTTTCCACCATGTTGCGGCACTTCCTTCAAAGTACTGAAGAGCGTATGGTACTTCATCCTTTCTTTCAACAAGGTTGATCCTCAGGTGATTCTCCATGTTACGAATCCATTTCTCGGTCTCCAACTGAGTCTTGGGTCCCGAGAATTTGAGTACATCTTCATTCATCATCTATTGGGTCCAAGGGTTTTGAGATGAGATAGAGTTGGAGGAATAGAGAGATACACACATCACACAAGTCAATCATGATTCACACATTCATTCAATCAAACATTAATATAATACTGCCGCCCACATAAGTTGGTATGGTCAGATACTCAAATCATAAACGTTCAAACTTATTTTCTCATGGTGGTCTTCTACTAAACTAACTTCTCCAGATCTTGGTTCTGGTCTCCACGGGGCTTCTTCTGCTTGTGTTGGATATTCTCCAGTTCTTCAGCCAAACAATCTCTGTCGAGACGGAGTTTCCTGTGGTGTCCCGGTATGTCTTGGAGTTCATTCTTGAGCTTCTGGATCTCAACATCTTTGGCATGAGCTATGGTCCTACTGTTCTCCAGTTCCTGATGAAGTTTACAAACTTCAAGGTCTTCCTTCGCATGCTTGGTTACCTCCAGCTTTTGGGCCTTGAGTTCTTCATGCAGTGCTTCCTTATCGAATAAGACTTCAAGAAGGTCCATCTAGAGGTTCTTGATGTAATGCTTCAAGTCTTGGTTATACATAGTCAGAGGTGAAAACTTTAGCTTTTGCTCCTTCGTCAGTAAGATATGTGCTCCACCAGCTTTCTGCCATCGAAAGTTTCCAAAACTGTTCTTGCTTAGATCATTACGATGACGATAGCACAGGCATGCAATTGCATCATGAATGGCAGTGTTGATGCCCATATCCTTGTTGCGGGCTATCATATGATATGTGATGTCTCCTTTCTTGGGGTCTCCTTGACGTACAGAAATTCGAGTCTTAATGCCCCGTGTTCTGCTTCTTCTCTTGTTCACCTTGATCTCCGGTATCCGCAACTTCAGCAGTCTGACTAGTACCATGAGGGTTGGACCACAAAGAACGTCCTTATAGTGCTCTCTGTTGTTCAGGGTGAAATTCTCCATCTAAAATTTAGAAATAAGAAGAGTCTTGGTCAAGGGTTTAAAATATGAGGGAAAATTCCAAGGCAAAAATTGTTCTCTCGGGGTCTTGCTGATACAAAGCCATTTCCTAGGGTCACGTCCTACAGTCAACATGTGCTATGATACCATTTCTGTAGTGACCCGACCTCACACGGTCAAGTCTCTGTGTATCTGTGCTATCCCTGGATCGGTATGCTAGCACACACAGTACATCAATGTATATATAAAAGTACAATCACATGTATAAGTAACAAAAAACTGATATAAACCTTAAGAATCTCAGCGGAAACAGGCAAACGGGTGTGGAGTCCCATCAACGCCATCGGCAAGTTGAGTGCTGATCGTAACCCTATCGTATAACTTACTCATCAGATAATACTTGCAACATAATATGGTGCAGCCGTGTAGGTCAGTACATTGAACGTACTGGCAAGTAACACCACAAGAGATGAATAAATGTCCTATTTATACATGCATTATGGCTGGTGGATGGTTCTAAATTTAATTTGCATAAAGCTGATTTTTCCCTATCATCAAAAGAATATCATATTGTTACTACATAATTCATCATAATATGATTGAGATGGTTGCTCCATTCAATCTATACCCAAATTCATTAAAACCCATTAGATTATTTAGAGTGATGAGACTGCTCAATTCCCACTTTCCAGATGCTCAAATTGTCCTTAACCGGGGACACGGCTAATCGATTAGTTTTACACTCTGCAGAGTTTTGCACACTTTTCCCCACAAGTCTCGATCACCTCCTTTGTAGTCCTCGCACTGCCTGGTGTTTGAGAGCCGGAAGATCGAGACATAGTCTTTCTGAAGTGTTCCCTCTTAACCCTGGGTAGACCGGTACACCTACATATATAACTACATCTGCTAGTCAACCACTGTAAGAGGTCACACAACGTACTCAACTAAGCCAGAGCCCATAATAACTTGTGGCTGTGCAGGTAAGCTTCTAGTCATGAAAAATTGATGAATCCCTTTGAGCCTGGGTGGCAGTCCATAGGGTGATCACACGGGTACTCCGGGGTCCCCTGGGCAAGTCCACTAGTTTCTCTAGGGTGCCCGGGCAAGTCCACTAGTTTTTCCAGGGTGCCCCTTACCAATCCACCCAGATGTGTGTTAACGTTGCCACCTTAAGGTTACCCTTAATTATTATATCACTCGCAACTTTCATGATCTCACATACCAATCCCCATCTACAATGGCATAGCAAAATCCCTACAACGTTGGCGACAAAGAAGTACAGGCTCAGACCTACCTCATTGCACTACTGGGTTTATAATATAGCCAACTAACATATTCATGCAACCCCTACATCAAAGGACTAAATGCATATATAAAACATAGGTATAAAAGAGCATGATCAAGATGTAACTTGCCTTGTATTGTTGATGAAGATGAAATATTCTATTGAGTCGTCTCTCCTTCTCGTTATAATATATCTAACGATATAAGAAAGTACTTTAACACACAACAAAATCCAAATAAAGATCCAAATAAAATATTCAAATTACAATACAAAATAAAAAAAACATTCCTAAATAAGTTGCTAGGACTTGGTTACGGGTTGACATAAGATCGAGAATGAAAATATGATATAGGTTTTGTACTAGGGTTGGGTCAAAGTGAAGATCACGGGCTGAAGAGTTGTGAGGCTAGGTTCTACAACAAAATCTAATGAAAATGGTAGATGGAGTTTGTGGCATAAAGGTTTATGTTACAAAATGTATGTAACATCTCGTGAAGTCTAAATTTATATAATGATAGCATATGACCAAAGAGGTTCCTAATGATCTTCTCAAGAAAGTTGAATCATGAATCAAATTAAACTAATGATGAAATTGAATTACGATAAAAGAAAAACTATATGAAGTGTTAAGGTTGAAACGGTGGCTAGACATAGGTGAACAATTAGGAAAAAATTCTAATAGCAAGATATGGACGGAAAGATCAATTTTTGCTAAAGGAAACATTTTCAAAAGAATTACAGATTAATAGATATAGCAAAAATACATAAATACAAATTTTAAATTTGTGTCAAAATTAATTTACCAAAAGTGAAATATTTTTGTCTCATGATTCACCCTGTGCGTTCGGTTTATTCGGTTTACATGGTTCGATTTATACGGTTTTTCAGTTTGTACGATACTAATACTTCGGTAAATATGGTATGAAATTAAAATATGGTTCGATTTCGGTATATACAAAATTATTTCGGTGTGGTTTCGGTATATACCATAAAAACCAAAGTTGACGCGAATTTGGAAATGACGTAATAATAATTAGCAAATTTATGACTCAAAACACATACTATTCTACACAAATAGTATATGACTATATATATAAATGTATATGCATGCATTGATTCATCTGTTGATGGTTATGGACGTGCTTAGCATTTTAAAAATAGAAAAATGACTATGTTACAAGAAAAAATTACGTGCTTAGTAGTGCATTTGACTCATGTACAAGAAAAATGACAACTTGTATGGTTGTTCATCTCAAGAAATATAAATTTATTTTTTACTTCAGTTTATTCAGTTAACCGTTTGGTTTTCCAGTATATACCATAAAAACCAAGTTCAAATCGGTATGAAAAGTTCATACCATACCGAAACCAGAAACCATAAAAACCATAAAATTGGTTCGGTTATGTTTATTTTCGGTATGGTTATTCGGTTCGGTTTTTAAATGCACAGAGTGACTCATGATAAACTTCGTGTTTCAACGAATCTATGGATATAAATTTTGTCGAATTCGGACTTACGGTCTAGGAGATATGAATTTCCAAAGTTTGAGTATTTTTCTGAAAAACAATTACGGGATTTACACATTGCTCACCGGAGTTTTGCCGGAGTTTCGTCGGAGTTGGAGAAGAAAAGGTCCCGACGTCAACGAGTGTCCGAACGGCGGAGAGGAGGCCGAGGCGAACTTGGGAGATGCAGAGGTGAGACCGTCCTCGTCCTCGGGGGCGGTGGAGAAGCCATCGGAGTTGCCAAAACGGGTAAATCCTGACGAGCAATACCTTTCGGAATAGAGCGATATAAAGAGGGGTTTTCAGGGAGAGGGGTGAGGGCTTCAAGGCGCACCTAGGCGTCCTATTTATAGTGGCCGAGGCAGCCGGTACAGGGAGATCAAACGAGCTCATTGTGGCCTCTAATGACGGATTGATTCCGGAACAATTAAGACATCAAAGTGGATTTTAATCCTCTGAATGGGTTCTCCATGCAATACAAAAGATCTTTCGTGTTGATAAGAATTGGAAAGAGCGAACGTTTCAAGTGCTAGAGGGAGAGGAAGATGTACAGGTGCCATGGCTGTTTCTGTTCTCCTCCAGATCGAAACGTAGAGAGGAGGAAGAAGGGGTTCCTGGACTTGGGCTAAGAAAACAATAAGATGGGCCTTAGTGGGGAACCAGGCCCAGGGGGAAAATGGAAAGAGAGACAAAAAATAGAAGTGGGCCTGGTCCAAATAGGCTTGGAACATAATTACAAAATAATATATATTTTTGTGCAAAAGTTTTAAAACAGCAAATAAAATAAATGTTTACATACATGTAATTATAATTTGGTGCCTACAAAATATTATTTGTGTGCATAAGCTAGAATACATTTTTTATGACATAAGGACAATTGTAAATTAACAAAAGGACAATTGTACTGTATTAAATATTTCCAAATATATTTTTGGAGAAGTCACATTATCTCCTCTCATTAAATTATTTGATTAATTTGGAAATATTTAAACGATAGTAAAACTCCAAATAATATAAATATATCAATTGGAACTCCAAAATCCAAACAAACTCCATATGAAATATTCATCCACCACATTTGAGAAAGTCATCTTATTCTCACTCAAAAATAGTGATTGTGGTTTCCAATATTTCAAAAAAAAGTCAAACAAGAATTAAAGCCCTTTGATTTTCTTGAATAAACTTCCCCAACCATAGTTTTATTTATTGGAAAAAATGTTACCCAACTTTTATAACATGATTAGAAAAAGTTTTAAACAAGAACTCAAAATGTTTTAATTCTCGTGAAAATAAAATAATTTCACACAATCCATAACACAACAATCAAACAAACAATACTACTTATTTATTTAATATAACATTCCAAAATATAGAATTTTGGGATGTTACAAACCTACCACACTTAAAATGAATCTCGTCCTCGAGATTCGGAAAGGATAGAAAGAAAACATTGGGGTTGGTGTCTCCTTGCAATTCCATTGATCATCTTGAATGTCTCGGGTTCTACCACATTTAAAATAAACTCATGCACCACCTCTATAGTGTTGACAACACATTTCTCCTCAAATTTCTTGTAATAACTCCTTCATTGATGCTCTCATGTTAGAGGCATAACATTTCCTTCAATATTCTGGGTCTTTGCATCAAAATGAAATTCTTCCGAGACGGGATCTTCTCATCTGACAGGTCTAGCGCCAATGCTAAACAACTAGCGAAAAATCTCATGGAGGTCTGCCACTACTGGTTCCCTGCAAGAAATGGGTATTGGCTTCATTATCACTGTGTAACCTACGATTGGCAACAGCTACCATGTACATGGGTGTATAATCATACCATTCTAAGGCTTAATCAAGGCTTCAATGGGCGTCGACACTTCACTGTGGGTAAGTCACTCAGATTTACCATTCCAAATAACAAGAGTGAATGATAAGAGTAAGTCGTCATGGTGGCCAAGCCATGTCACACCCAAATTATTACTCTATATAAGGTTTAGTGAATCTCTCATCCTAACACTCGGGCATCCTCACAGGCATTGCAGATTTTTCTTGTCCACGAACTGGGTTAGGATAAATCCATCGATTCTCCAAGCCAAACAGAAACAACTATCGTTTCACCAAAACCCTCTGGTTTTACGTATCCTCCTATGGAATAGCTATAGCTTGATCGGTAGACGTTTCATGGATCCTTCATAATTCTTCCTTCAACAAGACTGTGCTTGTTCCTCGGTAAATCATGGGCTTTTGGGTTATGGCCCACTTCCACACTTGTATAGCTTTTACTCATCCTTGGAGTTACAACTGATCCATATTCTCCGGTAATTCTCATGCTACTTCATTTCCTTCATCTCCTTGTGGTAACCAACATAACAAAGTCAAACTGTAACTTATACTTGTCCAGCTCCTTTCTACGGATCGGCATGAACAACACATTTATTTCTCCTTTGACCCTGTGGTTTTATGAAATACTACCACACTTAAAATGAATTAAACTAATTCATCCATAGACCATATTTCTCATATCCTCGAAAATGGTCAAAATCTAAGAGAGTGGCAACTCTTACAATTCAACATGGCACTGATGATTCAACTTTATTGATCCATGAAATATTACATTCTCCAGGACTTCCATTACATAGGTCAACTCAACCTACTCATGAAAATAAAATTGCTTCCTACTACTTATCACTGATATCATAATCTCGACTACTCAGTTTTAGCTTTCTTTTGATCCGAACATTCCCTAGCATAATGTCCCACTTCCTTACAGCGAAAACAAATGGCTTCCGACTTGTCTCGAGGCTTCCTTGTGATTTTATGGACTCCTTGGGTTCTTGGGTTCTTGTCCGAACATTCATTGTACTAGTGCCATGAGTTCTTGCACCTGATATGACTCAGGTCCTTCTCTGCAGAAATTGGGTTACTTTGGGCAGGTATTTGTTTCCTCTTCGGGGACTTCTTCGTACCGATCAGGGCTTCTATTTCATGTGGATCAAATTCCACTTCTTCTAACGGGAAGTATTCTGGATTCTCTTTTCTTTCCTCGGTGCAATACTGTGAAAAAAGTCCTTTTTCTCCACATGAATAGCAGGTTTGGAATAAAATCTGGTTAGGCCTACTCCATCAAGGTCTTCAACATCTTCCTTCATCACAGGTTCTTTCATACCTTCTTAGAGGGCTTCCTTCATTCCTTCCATCTGCTTCCGGGTAGTTTGTTGTACCACAGGATAAATGTGACACCGAGCAGGGTAGTGATCCGTTCCTTCACATAAGAAACATGTAACCTGCCAGGTTGGGCATTCTTCGGCTGGGTGATTTTCTTCACAATGTGGGCATCCGTCCTTGTGTTCTTTATGGGTGTGTCCAATTTCTCCACAAATCTTACATGCACAAGGTTTCTTCATCATCTTACTATCGTAGGGCTTCCGAGTAAGACGAGACCTTAGCAGAGTTGTCTTGAATTCTTCCCAAGTCTTTGCTCCATTCCATCCTTGTATGGTTTGATGCATTTTCCACCATGTTGCGGCACTTCCTTCAAAGTACTGAAGAGCGTATGGTACTTCATCCTTTCTTTCAACAAGGTTGATCCTCAGGTGATTCTCCATGTTACGAATCCATTGCTCGGTCTCCAACTGAGTCTTGGGTCCCAAGAATTTGAGTACATCTTCATTCATCATCTATTGGGTCCAAGGGTTTTGAGATGAGATAGAGTTGGAGGAATAGAGAGATACACACATCACACAAGTCAATCATGATTCACACATTCATTCAATCAAACATTAATATAGTACTGCCGCCCACATAAGTTGGTATGGTCGGATACTCAAATTGTAAACATTAAAACTTATTTTCTCATGGTGATCTACTACTAAACTAACTTCTCCAGATCTTGGTTCTGGTCTCCACGGGGCTTCTTCTGCTTGTGTTGGATATTCTCCAGTTCTTCAGCCAGACAATCTCTGTCGAGACGGAGTTTCCTGTGGTGTCCCAGTATGTCTTGGAGTTGATTCTTGAGCTTCTGGATCTCAACATCTTTGGCATGAGCTATGGTCCTGCTGTTCTCCAGTTCCTGATGAAGTTTACAAACTTCAAGGTCTTCCTCCGCATGCTTGGTTACCTCCAGCTTTTGGGCCTTGAGTTCTTCATGCAGTGCTTCCTTATCGAATAAGACTTCAAGAAGGTCCATCTAGAGGATCTTGATGTAATGCTTCAAGTCTTGGTTATACACCGTCAGAGGTGAAAACTTCAGCTTTTGCTCCTTCGTCAGTAAGATATGTGCTCCACCAGCTTTCTGCCATTGAAACTTTCCAAAACTGTTCTTACTTAGATCATTACGATGATGATAGCACAGGCGTGCAATTGCATCATGAATGGCAGTGTTGATGCCCATATCCTTGTTGCGGGCTATCATCTCATATGTGATGTCTCCTTTCTTGGGGTCTCCTTGACGTCCAAAAATTCGAGTCTTAATGCCCCATGTTCTGCTTCTTCTCTTGTTCACCTTGATCTCCGGTATCAGCAACTTCAGCAGTTTGACCAATACCATGAGGGTTGGACCACAAAGAACGTCCTTATAGTGCTCTCTGTTGTTCAGGGTGAAATTCTGTAACATCCCAAATTTTCAATTTGGAATGTTATACATTAGGTCATCATGCATTTCATATTTTATTTTGTTTTTGGTTTTGATCCTAGAAAATCCTAAGCAACTCAAGGACCCACGGAGAGAGTTGGGGATTTCGTTATTTACATATTTGAGTTTTCTCAAATTATGTAAACAGGATCATTTGATTTTATTTATTTTATCATCAATTATTTCTATTACAAAAATATGAGAGAGGGAATAAAATGACTTTCCCAAAATATAGAAATATTGAGTATTTAATAAAAAAATCAAATAAGATTTATTTCGTAGTTTTCGGTATTTTTATTTGAATTTAGGAAAAATGCGCGTTTTTCAAAGTTGTAGTTTGGGCCCAGAAAAATGTTCACTTTATCGGGGTTGATTTTAGAAACCCGGGAAAATTTATTTTGTGATTTTTGGAGTCCGTTTAGTATTTCTTTTTATTTTTCTTCCGAGCGGAATTAAAAAAAACGCGGAACCGACTTTGGGCCGTACTCGGCCAGGACACCGCCTGGCCGGGGCCTTTATAATGCGCGCTCGAGGCCCGAGCCGAGCCAACCCGTCACCGTCGCCCTAACCCTAGCCAGCCGCCGCCGCCGCCGCCGCCGCCGGAGCAGCGTGCCGCCCGAGGTTCGCCGCCGCCTTGTTTTCCGTGCCGTTTTTTTTTAATTTCTGTTCGTCGTTTTTCTTTTTCGTCGGATTTTTCGCGATTATTTTCTGATCGCGATTTCTGATCCGATTTTCGTTTTAGTATAACATTTTTAGCTCGTTTATCGGAATCAGGCGATTCAAGCGCCTGGAGTTTCGTCTCGAAACCCTCTTTCCGAATAATCAACTTAAACATGTTTTTGGTACTGTAAAATTTGACATAGATCCAGATTACTAGAACGAAGTTGTTTTCTTTCGTCGTTTGATTTCTTTTGCTTCATTCGATTTGATTCTTTTTGCCAACCAGGGTTCTTAAGTTGAACTTTCTGGTTAGATCTTCTATTTGAGTTTTACCTGTGCATTAGATGAGTACTTATTGTATGCTTGTTTGTTTGTCTGCGATAGAATACCTGGAGTGCACCGCCTGTTACTTTGAATCTCTAGGTTTCGGGGATCATCTGCAAGGCAAGTAACACTTTGATCATACTTTTTCTTCAACCCAGTTTTATTGCATTAGATCAATTCTCACACATTGCATGATTAGGATCTAATTAAATTGTGGGATGGGAAGTAGATGAGGTAGTACCTATTACCTATTTATTATCAAACCTTTGGGAGTTACTTTCTACGTTTGCTTATTATGCCATGCTATGCTAGTAGACGTGGATTGGGTGAGTGAAATCCATGAAAGATGTGAGATTGATAATTAATGGTTTATCTAAGGTGGCAACTTAAACACACATATGGGTGGATTGAGGCACCTGGTTTCCAGGACTTGCCTGTTTTTCTTTTGGACCGCCACCCAGGCTCAAAGGGATCATGAGATTATTCATACTAGAAACTTCCGTGTGCAACCACAAGCCATTATGGGCTCTGGCATAGTTGACTAAGTTGTGTGAACTCTTACAGTGGTAGACTAGCAGATGTAGGGGATGTAGGTGGTACGGTCTACCCGATCATAAGGTGCTAGCGCTTCTGAAAGACTGTGTCTCGGTCATCCGTTTCTCAAACACCATGTAGTGCGAGAAATCCAACGGAGGCGATCGAGTCTTGTGGGGAAAAGTGCGCAAACCTCTGCAGAGTGTAATAAACTAATCATGGTTAGCTGTGTCCCCGGTTATGGACAATCTTGAGTATCTAGTACTTGGATTTTCATGTGAATCTCAACATGTTACTCTAAAGTTAATTTTGTTGGGTTTAATGATGTTACCTTAATTGGGATTGAGAATGCTGTCAGCCATTCTCAATGTTCAACAACCACCATGATAGTAATTAAATTTATTCCTTTGAAGTAGGGAAAAATTGGCTTTATGCAAAAACTGTAACCATATAGCTTTCCACCAGCCAAATATGCATATAGTATAGTTGTTTCATTCCATTACTCTCTATGTGTTACCTTGCCAGCATATTCCATGTGCTGACCCGTTTTCGGGCTGCAACGTTAATGTTGCAGACTTTTCAGACGACGATTAAGGAGTTTTTAGGTCGTGGTTCTATACTCAGTGATGCCGTTGGAGTTGATGGACTCAGTTATCTTCCAAGCCTTCCGTTGTTATCGTTATTAGATGGCCTTAAGCCATATTTATTGTAATAAGTTCTCTTTTGAGACACTCGATGTAAGAAGTGTGTGATTGCTACTCTGCTATAAATCCTTCGAGTACTGTGTGGTGTCAGCATTACTGATCCAGGGATGACACCGGAGCACAGAGATCAGACTGTTTGAGGTCTGGTCGCTACAGAGATGGTATCAGAGCACAAGCTGACTGTAGGACACGACCACTAAGCTAAAAGACCTAGATCACTACTCACTCTCTTCTCTTCTGACTTCTCATCTTTTCTACTCTTTAGAATGGCGGATGCAAGGAACAAGTTCACACAACCAGATGAAGATACACCCTTTGGACGCCACTTGAAGGAAGTCACTAGATACCTGAACATAGGAGTACCAAGCTTCACGGGAATCTACAACGCCACTTTACCTGAAGAAGAGCGCTAGATGATTCAAGTTCAAGTTCCAAGAAGGACGTTCATGCCAGTCACTGAGCCCATAGAGTTTTCTTTTGATGCACCAACTTGGAGTCTAGGAAAGAGTATGGAAGCTCACATCGCCGTGGGACGCATTGGAGAAGTCTACCGCAAGGATCTCAAGGATACTATCTACCAGATTTGTGGGCGCCGAGATGAACACTGGGAGATGATTAGCGCCAGGAAGGATAGATCAATCGCAGCTTTTATCCAGGAGTTAAACCAGCACATTCGACGACAGGAGAATCAGATGTGCGCCGACATGATAGATCTGAAGAAGGCTAAAACTAGAATCAAGGAACTGGAGGAAGAACTCAAGGTTACACGTGAAGATTATGAAGAAGAAATTGAAGTATTGGTGGAGAAGAATGACGATCTGATCAAGAAGATTGGAATATTTATGGGAGGCCCGACACCAGTAGATGAAGACGAAGAACCCAAGGAGATTAGCCCGGAAGACTACATCATCATCGACGGCACCGACTCAGAACAAGATAGTAGCGATGATGACTATGTTGATGAAGCAGGAGCAGATATCATGGAGTCTACAACCGTAGAATATTTCTAGTAGACCACCTCATCAGTAGTAGTAGTCCACCATGTAAATATAGTAGTCCGAGCACTTTGCGATAGTTAGATCGATTGTATGCCTTTGTTTGATTGATTGAAGTGAATTGTGTGCTTTTGCCTCATGTGCATATGGGTAGTGTTTTCTCTTTAGACCCCCTCTATTCTTATATCTCGTCTTCTCTAAAACCCTCAGATGCCTCCGAGACGTGACCCCGGATTTGCCTTTCCGCCGGAGCTCACCCAGTTGATCCAGCAGCAGAACACCTTGATGCAGTTGCTAGTTCAGAATCAGAATCAGGGGAACAACAACAACACCCCACCACCACCACCACCTGTTGACCACTTAGCCCGTTTTCTTAGGCTGAATCCGCCAGTGTTTTCCAGTAGCACCGAGCCGATAGTAGCAGATGATTGGCTCCGCAAGATATCTAGGGAGTTGACCACAGCAGGATGCACAGATGTGGAGAAGGTTAAGTTTACCGCACATCAGTTAGAAGGACCCGCAGCATCCTGGTGGGAGAATTTCACAGCCACCTTCCCAGTCGACACTGTCACATGGGACCAGTTTCAGCAGGCTTTCCGTACTGCCCATGTTTCAGCAGGAGCAATGGCCATGAAGAAGCGTGAGTTTCGTAACTTGCGCCAAGGAGGACGGACAGTTGGCCAGTATGTGGAGGAGTTCAGTAAGCTAGCACGTTATGCCCCAGATGACGTTGCTACGGATGCAGCTAAGCAGGAGAAATTCCTGGAAGGACTGAATGATGAGTTGAGTATGCAGTTGATGGTAGCCACCTTCAACAACTACCAGGAGTTGGTAGACCGTGCTCTTATGATTGAAGGGAAGCAGCAGCAAATTGAGAACCGCAAGAGGAAGTATGGACAAGGAAAGTATAATTCAGGAGCTCAGCAGAAGCCACGTTTTACCCCTAGACCGGGAGGACATTTTCAGCATACCCATGGAGTAGGTAGCTCGCACAATCACAATGGCACCAAGAATGGTAATGGGAATGGAGGAAGCAACGGACAGAACCGTAACACCCCATCAACCCCAGCCAAGAAGGACTTGAGCCAAGTCACTTGCTATAAGTGTTCGAAGCCAGGACATTATGCCAATGAATGTCCTGAAGGCCAAAATGGCAATGGAAGTTCTGGGAAGAAGCCGAACTCTTTCAACAGGGGACAGGTGAACCACGTTAGCGTGGAGGAGGTTGAAGTTCAGCCCGATGCAATAATAGGTAAGTTTTTGGTTAAGTCATTTACTGCACTCGTTCTTTTTGATACTGGTGCATCGCATTCGTACATCTCAAGTGGATTTGTGGATAAGTATAACCTACCAACCCAAGCCCTTAGGTCACCCATGTTAGTAACCTCGCCAGGAGCAGAATATGTGGCTAGTCTATGGTGTGATCGGTTACCATTAAGGATTGGTAACTATGTTTTTCCCTCAGACCTAATAGTATTGGAATCTCAAGGATTGGATGTGATATTAGGCATGGATTGGTTATCAAAGTATGAAGGGAATATTGAGTGTGCTAGTAAGTCAATTTTTCTTACCACACCAGAAGGGAGAAGGATCAAGTATGTATCCCGGCATGTACCAAAGAGGACACAAGTAAATTGCCTAACAAGAGTTGTGCAGGAGGAAGTACCAGTGGTAAAGGATTTTCCTGATGTATTTCCCGAAGAGTTGCCAGGCATGCCACTGGATAGAGACATTGAGTTTTTGATTGAGCTATTGCCAGGCACTGGGACAATATCAAAGAGACCATATAGGATGCCAGCAAAGGATTTGGTGGAAATTAAGAAGCAGATTAAGGAGTTACTGGATAAAGGATATATTCGCCCAAGTTCTTCGCCTTGGGGATCGCCAGTACTTATAGTGGAGAAGAAGAATGGATCGTTAAGAATGGTTGTTGATTATCGAGGATTGAATGAAGTAACGATCAAGAACAAGTACCCACTACCAATGGTCAACGATCTGTTTGATCGGTTGCAAGCATCTAAAGTGTTTTCCAAGATCGATTTGCGATCAGGATACCACCAGTTGAAGATTCGAGAACAGGATATCCCGAAGACAGCTTTCACCACAAGATATGGACTATATGAGTATACCGTTATGTCATTTGGGCTGACTAACGCACCTGCCTATTTTATGAACATGATGAACAAAGTGTTTATGGAGTTTTTGGATAAGTTTGTCATGGTTTTCATTGATTATATCCTGGTTTATTCGAAGAATGAAGAGGAGCATAAGGAGCATTTGCGTTTAGTACTTGGAAAGCTCAGAGAACATCAGTTATATGTCAAGTTCAGCAAATGTGAGTTTTGGTTGAAGGAATTAGATTCCTCGGACACGTTATATCTGGAGAAGGTATAGCAGTAGATCCCGCTAAAGTTGAAACCGTGACCAAGTGGGAAGCACCAACAACAGTTGGAGAGATCCGGAGTTTTCTGGGACTCACAGGATACTACCGGAGATTTATTGAGAATTTCTCAAAGATTGCAAAGCCTATGACGGAGTTGCTGAAGAAGGATACTAAGTTCAAATGGACTGAGGAGTGTGAGGCTAGTTTCCAGGAGTTGAAGAAACGCTTGGTTACCTCACCAGTGTTGATTTTGCCAGATCAAACCAAGGATTATGAGGTGTATTGTGA
Source organism: Triticum dicoccoides (assembly GCF_002162155.2). Lineage (NCBI taxonomy): Eukaryota > Viridiplantae > Streptophyta > Magnoliopsida > Poales > Poaceae > Triticum > Triticum dicoccoides. The sequence continues at coordinate 429,652,836 of NC_041386.1, read as the reverse complement.
CGCTTCACGTCGAGGACTTGGAGCAGTGCTTATGCAGGAAGCGTTGGGGATATTACCACTAGGCGTAAACCGGCCTACTTGGGCCGGGTTAACTTCATTAGTGGTATAAGCAGATGAAGGCCCAAGGCCTATAGTCGGTTTAGAACCTGTAGCCGTAAACCGGCCGGATATGTAACTTGTATTATAAGTTAGGAACAGAGAGATACCAACCGGGATACGAGTATGGACTGGTTGGGACTCTTCGGACCGACGGGCGTCACCCGTGTATATAAGGGGACGACCCGGCGGCGGTTCAGGGACAACAGACGACAACTTGAGTCTAGGCGAAGCTTGTTTGCTCCCTAGCCATCGAGACCACATCAATTCCATCACAACTAGACGTAGGCTTTTACCTTCATCGAAGGGGCCGAACTAGTATAAACCCTTCATGTCTTTGTGTCCACTTTAACCCCTTCAAGTAAACTCGTAGCGATGGCTCCACGACTAGGTCCTTTCGCTAGGACATCTGCCGTGACAAATCCACGACAGTTGGCGCCCACCGTGGGGCTATCGCACGATGGTTTGATGATCTTGGAGGGCAAGCTCAAAGGACTCGAAGGCTATGCTGTGGGCCAGATGACCAAGAGTCGTCGTGGCGAGATCTACATCGACGACGCAGGATGGGGTCCCGAGGCCGATTCGATTGAGTACGGGTACCGGGTCCCCTTTGGTGACATACACGTTTTCATCGGCAAGATCGGTGAGCCGGGGCCTGATCCGGACATCTGCATCAACCTTGTTGAGACGGCTCAGCGCGCGAGATCTACCCAAGCTAAACCGGCCGTGAAGCGTGCCTTCGTTGGGGTCATCCATGGAGGAGAGCATGAGGACAAATCAGAACACGGTAGCGAGACCATCGTCTATTCCGGCGACGAGTCCTCGACCGGAGAGACCGAATCACTATACCAGTTACAAGACGACCAGGTTAGGGGCTGTTCCGATAGCGACAGTATTCCGGACCCCCCAGGCCAGGTCAACAGGGTTGGAATATTCATGGCCGGCACCCAGGCGGCGAATCACTCTTCGACCGCCGCAGCGATGTTCTCCGGATCAGCGGCGGCAACAGCAGCAGGGGCAGGAGGCCTTGTGCGCCCGCCGGTTCAAGTTCTATCTGATCTGTTTGATGCACTAGCCGCGCTCATGGCAGAGGACAATCCGGCGGATCAGGAGGCCCATAATGCAGAAATTGCGAAGGTGAAAGAGCAGATCGTACAAGCCAAAGCGGATCTGGCAGCAGAAAAAGACAGGATGGCCGCAGAGCGGACCGCTTTGGACGCCCAGGCTTATAAACTCATGCTTGACCAAAACGCATCACAGGAGGTCTTAAAGCGGAAGCACAGATCACGCCTGCCGTTAGGGTTTGATCCCCGGAGTCTCTTTCACACTCCAGGAGCTGGACCCAGTAATCAGCCGCAGCACCTGGAGGCAAACCGGATTGAGGCACCAGGACCAGGGGGACGGTCCAACCTCGCCTGATGGAACCTCCTCAGCAGAACATTGTGAATTTTCCGCCGGTCCAGACGCCCCCAGGTCATTATTCTAATCCTATGGACAACCTTGTTGCAGCTGCCGCGCGATTAGAGGCTATCCCAGTCGAAGGGGACTCTCCGCAAGCGATAGAGACGCGTCGGGTTAAGGATCTTCTCCGGACCGCGCTGATTCAGCAGGAAGCATACTCGTACAGCCGTGATCGGATTCACTCTACGCCCCGTCCAAGCCGGAGCTATAGCAGGCGCATGGATGAACCGGCCATATCGAGCAATGCGCGAGGCCGTGAAGCAGCACATGGCAATAGCCCGGCAGGCGGTGTTCGCGATGCTCAGGATGTGGTGGACCGGGCTCGGGCATGGAGGGAAGCCGAGTTAGCAGCGCAGGATGATGCGGATCAACTTACACCGGTTCGCCCTACCACCTTCGCCGGACCAGGAGTCGCATCCGCTTTGGGAGTGCCTTGTTTAATCCCCGCTTTACGCAATGTGCGCCTGCCCAAAGATTTCAAGGGTCCACGCAAGGTGCCGAGTTACACTGCTGATTTATCCCCTGAAGCATGGATAGAGAGTTATGAGATGGCCATGGAGATGTTAGACGTGGATGAGGCCGCATGTGCAAAATACTTCACCATGATGCTTGAAGGCACGGCGCGTACCTGGTTGAAGAGCCTACCGCCCAATTCTATCGGCTCATGGGCCCAGTTGCGGGCCCGGTTTATCCAGAATTTCAAGGATACGTGTAAGCAGCCCAAATCCATAGTAGACCTGGCGGCTTGTGTCCAGGGGGAAGGAGAATCAACGACCCATTGGGTGCGCCGCGTTTCGGAAATTTTGCACTCGTCCGACAGGATTAATGCTGACTCTGCGATCTTAACCCTGGAAGGCAACTGCCGGTTTGAGCCCTTAAAATTGAAATTGGGACGCATGAAGCGGTTCTGTAATGACATGGGAACCCTCATGGCCGCTCTAGTGAAGTATGCTGATTCAGACAGTACCAAGGATCCCGAGACTGATGATGATGAAGCAGGGAAGGGAAGGAAGAATAGCAACTCCAAACAGCAGCAGTATAAACCGGCGGGTCATGGAAACGGAGGCAAGCGCAAGGTGGACAGCAGCATGGACTTTGTGGCCAACACTAATACACAGGACAGGGGGCAGCGGCGCAGAGGTAAAGCGGCAAATCGTAATGGGGCTCCCAATCCTAACGCAAGCCGTTTGAATTATTTGCTGAATCAGCCTTGCCCGAAGCACGGGACGAAGGAGGCGCCGGCTAACCACCTTTGGAAAGATTGTTATATCATGCAGGAGTTCAAAAACTCTAATGCCTTCCGGTATGATCACGGATCAGGTGGCGGTTCAGGGTCCGGTTTCCACGGGCCGAATCACGATGGAGCTTCCGGTTCAGGTCGCAATCAGGGCGGTCACAATCATCAGAATAATCAGAACAGCCAGCAGCAGCAGCAGCAGTCGGGTTATCAGAGCCAGCCAAAACAGTTGAACAATGGGCAATATCATGTTTTCACAACTAGTTTGGATAAACGCGACCGAAAACTCCACAAGCGAGCGGTGAATTCTATTGAACCGGCCTTACCACGTTACTTGCGCTGGTCGGAGCAGCCTATCGTGTGGAGCAGAGAGGATCACCCGCCCCGGGTTGATAATCCGGGCCAGCTAGCATTAGTGGTAGACCCTCAGGTGGGGGGTTATAAATTCACCAAGGTACTCATGGATGGAGGAAGCAGTATTAACATACTGTACTATGAGACATTCCGCCGCATGGGTTTAACAGACAAAGATCTCAGACCGTCGAATACGGTGTTCCATGGTGTGGTGCCTGGAAAATCTGCGTATCCTGTTGGTAAGATAGCCCTGGATGTGGCTTTTGGGGACGAGTACGACTCCCGGTCGGAAAAACTAACATTTGAGGTGGTGAAGATCCGGAGCCCGTATCATGCCTTGTTTGGCCGGCCGGCTTACGCCAAGTTCATGGCGCGGCCTTGTTATATCTACTTGCAGCTCAAGATGCCGGGTTACAAGGGGACAATAACGGTTCATGGGAGCCGTAGGGTCGCTTTGGAATGTGAGGAAGGTGATGCGGCTTATGCAGAGTCGGTCTGTGCCACGGAGGAGTTGAAGTATTATAAGGACAATGTCGATCCGGCGGATATGACTCCTTTGAAGAAGCCAACTACAGAGCATGATTCAGATCTGAAGTTCAAATCGGCAGCTGAGACCAAGCTTGTTGACTTCGTGCCCGGCGATTCATCCAAGCAGTTCACTGTCAGTACTAATTTGGATCCCAAATAGGAAAGCGCGCTCATCGAGTTCATCCATGAGAATCGGGACATCTTCACATGGAAGCCATCCGACATGCCAGGTGTACCGAGGGAACTCGTTGAGCACACTCTTAATGTGGATCCTAAGTATAAACCGGTGAAACAATTCCTCCGCCGGTTTAACGAAGAAAGGCGAAAGGCCATTGGAGAGGAAGTGGCCAGGCTTTTGGCAGCTGGCTTTATCATTGAGGTGTTCCATCCAGAGTGGCTTGCTAATCCGGTGCTGGTTCTTAAGAAAAATGACACTTGGCGTATGTGTGTGGATTACACAGATCTTAACCGGGCCTGTCCAGCAGATCCTTTTGCCCTCCCCCGCATTGACCAGATCATTGATGCCACGGCAGGTTGTCAGCGTTTGAGTTTTTTGGATGCATACTCTGGATATCATCAGATCAAAATGGCGGTTAAGGACCAGGAGAAAACAGCGTTTATTACTCCCTTTGGAGCCTTCTGCTATGTGTCTATGCCCTTCAGACTCAAGAGTGCCCAAGCCACCTACCAACGGTGTGTACAGAATTGCCTGCATAAACAGATTGGCCGCAAAGTGCACGCCTATGTGGATGATATTGTAGTAAAGTCAAGGCAGAAGGAGACGCTGGTGGATGACTTGAAGGAAACCTTTGACAACTTGCGGGTTTACAAGATGATGCTTAATCCGGCCAAGTGTGTCTTTGGTGTTCCGGCAGGCAAGTTACTGGGTTTCCTGGTGTCTAATAGAGGAATTGAGGCTAATCCGGAGAAGATTGCAGCTATCACCTCCTTGGCTAAACCGAAGTGCATCAATGATGTTCAGCGCTTGGCGGGCCGAATCGCCGCACTAAGCCGGTTTATCAGCCGCCTCGGAGAGAAGGCCATTCCTTTGTACCAAATGCTGAGGAAGACAGACCATTTCATTTGGAGTCCGGCTGCTGATGAAGCATTTGGGGACCTGAAGCGGCAGTTAGCCAATCCGCCTGTTCTTGCAGCTCCGGTCAACAAGGAGCCACTGTTATTATACGTAGCGGCCAATGCCTGGGCAGTTAGCGTGGCTATTGTGGTGGAATGCAAAGAGGCAGGCAAGGAATATCCGGTTCAGCGGCCGGTTTATTATATCAGCGAGGTGCTTATTGAATCCAAGCAAAGATATCCGCATTGGCAGAAGTTGGCCTATGGTGTTTTTATGGCCAGTCGGAAGTTGAAGCAGTATTTTCAAGGGCACCCCATCACAGTGGTCAGTTCAGCTCCCTTGGGTGATATTATACAGAACCGGGAGGCGACTGGCCGGATTGCCAAGTGGGCTATAGAGCTTGGGCCACACGGACTGAAGTATGTGCCTCGGACGGCAGTGAAGTCTCAAGCACTTGTTGATTTCATCAATGACTGGACGGAGTTACAAGCACCAGAGGAGAAGCTGGATCACACATATTGGACTATTCATTTTGACGGATCCAGGCAATTGGAAGGCTCGGGGGCTGGAGTCGTATTAACTTCCCCACGAGGGGATAAGTTTTGTTATGTTCTCCGCTTAATGTTCCCTTGTACTAATAATGTAGCTGAGTACGAAGCCTTGCTCCATGGTCTCCGAATGGCTAAAGAGATGAATTTAAGCCGGGTTAAGTGCTTTGGTGACTCGGACCTAGTGGCTCAACAGGTGTCTGGCACTTGGGATTCTAAGGACCCGCTCATGGCTGCATATCATCGGGAAGTGGATAATATTGCGGGTTGTTTCAAGGGTTATCAAGTGGATCATGTGGACTGTCGGAAGAATGAAGCGGCGGATGCTTTAAGCCGGTTGGGCTCTCAGCGTAAACCGGTCCCGCCTAACGTCTTTTTGGATGTGTTGCACAACCCGTCAGTCAAGCTCCCAGGTGAAGCGGATTTGGCTATTCCTGATCCGGAGGCTCAATTGGTGGCAGCTCTGCATGTTATTCCGGATTGGACAGTTCCTTATCTTGCGTACATGAGCCGGGGGGAGTTACCAGAGGATGAGATTCTAGCCAGGCAGATAGTCCGGCGATCCAAGTCTATGACGATTGTCAATGGTGAATTACATCATTGCAGTGTATCAGGGGCGTTTCAACGTTGTGTTTCTCCTGAGGAAGGCTGTGAAATCTTAAGAGAAATCCATGAAGGGGATTGTGGACACCACGCCGGTTCAAAGTCTCTGGTGGCAAAGGCGTTTCATCACGGGTTCTACTGGTTGACAACGCATGCTGACGTGGAGGACTTGGTTAAACGGTGTGATGGATGTCAGAAATTTTCAAGGCGTGCTCATGTGTCGGCTCAAGAATTGAGGATGATCCCAATAACATGGCCGTTTGCAACTTGGGGGCTGGATATGATTGGACCTTTTAAAAGATCCAAGGATAAGAAAACCCACCTTTTGGTGGCAGTTGACAAATTTACCAAGTGGGTTGAAGCGGAGCCTGTCAGCAAGTGTGATGCAGCAACAGCGGTGCAGTTCATCAAGAAGGTGATTTTCCAATTTGGTTTTCCACACAGCATCATTACTGACAATGGTACCAATTTATCTAAGGGCGCTATGAGGGAGTTCTGTGAACATGAGCATATCCGGCTTGACGTGTCGTCAGTGGCACACCCCCAGTCCAATGGACAAGCAGAACAAGCTAATCAAGAGATATTGCGAGGCATCAAACCCCTGCTTATGGTCCCATTGCAAAGAACACCAGGATGTTGGGTTGAAGAGCTACCATCTGTGCTATGGAGTATCAATACTACGCCAAACCGGTCCACAGGATACACGCCATTTTTTATGGTCTACGGAGCGGAGGCAGTTCTCCTTAGTGATATCCAGCATGATTCGCCTCGAGTGGCAGCTTATGTCGAAGCGGACAATGAGACAGCCCGACAAGACGCTTTGGACCTATTGGACGAGGAGCGTGATGTAGCAGCTGCCCATTCGGCAATTTACCAACAAGATCTTCGTCGCTATCACAGTCGCCGGGTTAGAACCAGAACTTTTCAAGAAGGAGATTTGGTGCTTCGACTCATCCAAGATCAGACGGATATGCACAAGTTATCCCCACCTTGGGAGGGACCGTTCGTGGTCAGCAAGAATTTGCACAACGGGTCATACTATCTGATGGATATTCGAGAGCATGAAGATTCACGTACATCAGAGGAGGAGACCAACAGGCCGTGGAATATAGCTCATCTTCGGCCTTACTACACTTGAGCCATCGGCTCTATCTATGTACATATCATGACAATGTATATATTATCTTTGATATAATAAAACCGGAGCCTCAGCTAAAGCGGGGTCTCTGTCTTTCTTATCATGCGTGGTTACCTGGAGCGGTTCTGTTTTAAAGCAGCCTCCGGTTTTCCCCTTGACATTTGCTTTTTATATATCACTTGGGGCCTTGGTCGTGTCCGAACCAACGCGACACCTTTTGATAGGCGACAGCCACCAGATCACTTGGGGACATGGTCACGTCTGAACCAGTCACGCCTCTTGATCGGCCTAAGGCCACAAAATCACTTGGGGGCTTGGTCGAACCCGAACCATTGCCACGCCTCTTGATCTGGCATATATGCCACGAATCATTTGGGGACCTGGCTGACTTGAATCATTGTCACTCCTATTGGGGGCTTGGTCCTGTCCGACCATGGTAACACCATCTGATCAGCTCAGTATAGCATATTTTTTGCAAATGGTTTTTATCATTGCCTTTGCTTCCATGTTATTTTCATGGTTTGTTTGTTCTTTGTTTTTGTTGGATTTCTTTTATGTCAGCAAACACCCTTTTTCCGGTTCAGCCGATGGATTTGATTTCCCTTTAATCCGGAGAAGTATGCCCGGTTTACCTTTTCTTTTACGGGAGCTGTTTTCTCCCCCCTTATTGATGGTAATGGTTTATAAAACCTCCGCTTCAAGCTTGGCTAAGCCAGCTTCATGCCCAGACATGGCAGGAAATATGAATTGAAGTTTTTCGAACAAAAGCTTCAGTACTTATGCGCGAAGGCATATTCAAGGCAGAAGTATTAACTATTCTATTACAAGGCAGCACGGTGCCCAAATAAGATCGTTGCTCTTTTGGAAAGATGCCAAAGATAGCTATCTAAACCAGCTTCCGGTTCAAGCCTGCTCTTCATCATCCGCCACTTCAGCTTCCTCGTCTCTACCCATTGGCTGGAAATCAACAGTGGTCCAGTCGATTCCCATTAAAGCTTGGAAAACAGCCTCTTCATGGATTAGGGAAGACGGTTCAATATCAGGAGCGTAAGTGTGCTTACGGATTGGAGGGATCAGATTCTCCGCTTCAAGAGTTGGGGCAGGCACTCGCTTGTTCTGGTCATTGTATTGAGCTTGATAATGCGTCAAGTCTGCCTCTTCAGCTAACTGACAAGCCAGAGGGCGCACTGCATGGTTTATTGCCCTTAAATCCTCTTCATTAAATTCAGAGCCATCTTCCTTCAGGCTGGGATAGCCTTGAGATGCTTCCACAGGGTCGAAATCTGGCACCCATGCCTTTGCCCGGATCAAAGCGTTAATAGCTCCGGTTCGAGCAGCAGATTTCTTCAGCTCCTCCATCCAGGCCGGAAGCATTGACAACTTGCTAAGAGTGTCCTGGATTAATGAGGGCGCCGGGTTGTTGTGAGAAGCTGTGGTGATGATCCGTTGGGCTCCGGTATACAATTGTTCCACCAAGGTGTAGGCAGCTTTCAATTTCTTCCGCACATCATTTCCTAAGTGCCCAATACGTGTGCCTACAACAAGATTGGAATGATCTCAAACCGGATTTACGCTACAGCAGGTTCAAATTATCACAGAAGTTACAAGGAGCTTACCAAAGATTGCAGCAATCATGGAGTGTATTTGCCGCTGTACGGCCGTCAGTTCATCCACCACCGGTTTAAGGGCAGCTTCAGCATTTTCCGCTCTTTTAGTTAAACCGGCCTTCTCGGTGGCCCAGTCAGCCCGCTCTTTCTTGAAGCCTTCTTTCAGCCGTTCAGCAGTGCTCAAGGCGCTGGTTAATTCTTGCTTTGCCTTATCTGTTTCAGCCTGCTGGGTTTTCAAGGCCTCCTGTAAATCGGCAATCCGGTCCTCCTTGATTTTCACCTCAGCCTGCATACAGACAGCATTTAAGCTTTGCACAGGCGATCCAAGAAATTGAAGTATCAACCACATAACAAAGTTATATGCCTGACACTTGGGGGCTAATGCACCTTCAATTTTTATATATTACTCGATTACAAAGTCCCAAGCTCAATACAAGTATTCAACTTGGCACTTGGGGGCTAATGGCTATTTGATCAAGTTATGTTCTAAGAACAGTTTTCTATTGGAGCCCCGGTTTACTTATGCTAAGTTAGACCGGCCCTTGCGGGTTATACTGATCGGTTTTAAAAATGTTCAGGATCAAAGTCCCGGTTTGACCAACGTTACAAACCGGCCCTTGGGGGCTAGAAGGATGGAGGTAATGGCAGCAAGGAAAGAAGTAAGTTACCTCAAATTTATCCCTCATCATTTGGACCAGGCCAGCTTCACAGTCACGGCTAGTGTAAAGCCGGTTTAAATAGCCGGAGTGAAGATCTTGGGCACTCAGAGCAGCATATGTCTCTAGTTCAACATCCCATTTTTCTTTGTTCAAAGCGGAAAAATCCTCTTTGATGGTGTGCTTGGTAAGGGTGACAGGATTCCCGGGTTCAGAGTGGCCCCAACCGGTAATCACAACATCATCATCTTTGGACTTGCCAGTTTGTGTTGGCGCGACCGTTTGGTCAGCAGGAGTGTGGGATTTCTCAATCTGGATGGAGCTGGCAGGCGGATCAGCAGAGGCTGGAGTATTAATAAGCCCTTCTTCGGGAATAACGACGTCTTGCAAAGGAGGATCATTGGGGATATCTTCAGAAGTAAACATTTCATGATCCGGCGCTTGGTCATGTTCTGGGGCCACATCTTCTTCAGCCGCTTTATCCAGGCGGGCTTTCTTGCTCGGTTTAGGTTTGGCCCTGAAAGAAAATCAAAGAGTCAAGGAAAAGCATAAGCCATTGCATAGTGTGCTGGAAGCATATGTTCAGCTTAGCTTACCCAAGAACCGTTTTTAACGGTGGCAGCTGAGTGGCCGACGATTCACCAGAAGATGAATGAGAAGTAACCTGATAATTGGAGTCGGATGGGTTAAGAGGTTGACGGAAGAAACCCGCTTTAGGATGTAAATCAACAAAAAGGTCAGAGACCTCGGAGCGGCGTTTTCGAACCGGACTGTTTGGTAAACCGGTGGAGGTAACTACCTGGCCACTGTGCCGGGTTGTGCGGCGAACTTCATGTTGCTGAATCTTCATATGAAATTTAGGATCCAAATAAGCAAGAGGATGAGAAAATTTAACTTTCCGTTTTGCCTGTCGAAGTTTTGGCAAGGGCAAGATTTCTGAATCGGAAGAGAGAATAGTTACCTCAACGAATTCCGCATTGCTGGCTTCAGCATCATCCTGACAAGCATCATCATCAATAAGGCGTGTAAAAAATAAGCCAAGCGAGTCAAGTTCTACCTCAAGGTCCGGGTTACCCACATCATCATCAATAGCTGGATCAGATGAAGCGGTGGTTTTTCTCTTATGAGCTGGCTTCTTAATAACCTTGGTCTTGGGACGGATTGGCCGCCCTGCTTTCTCCGTTTTTTCTTGAGGAAGTTTCTTGCTCCAAAACGGATTATCGCCCTGGATCAGCAGTAATTAAATGGCAAACATATAAAGCAGTAACCGGTTCAACAATAGAGCAATTAAAATATTACCGCTGGCGGTTTGTTGGTGGTGCAGTAAGGAGGCAGACCGGTTTGAGCACAGAGGTGCTCCGGTTCATTCAGCATCTTTTTCACAGATTCTGTGACTTCGTCATCGGGGAGTTGGATTTTAGTGTGTCGGAGTGGGTCATCGACACTATCAGTATACTGGCACATCAAACTAGAGCGTCGGCTCAGAGGCAGTATGCTCCATGATATCCAACAGCGGGCAAGATCTATTCCCGTTAAGCCGTTGGCCATAAAAGCTCGGACCTTGGACAATTGTGGAGCGTATTTAATCCTTTCCTTGGCGCTTAGTCTTTGTGGAAAAGGGTGCGTGTTGCTGAGCCGTTCCGGGTGGAAGCCGGGCAAGGGATTTTCATTATCAGGAGAGGTATCCTTGCAATAAAACCAAGTTGCATTCCATTCCTTGGGGTGACTGTGGAGTTTGACGTGGGGATAAGTGATCTCGTTCCTCTTTTGAATGGCCATACCGCCCAATTCAGTGTTGGGGCCATCGGTGAATTCAGTGCGACGGTTTAAATGGAAGAGGTCTCTAAACAACTCAACTGAAGGCTCCTCTTGAAGGTATGCCTCAGAGAGCACTTGAAAGTGGCATAGATTGGTAACAGAGTTGGGGCCAATATCCTGTGGACGGAGCTGAAAATTGGCTAACACATCCCGGTAAAATTTAGAACCGGGTGGTTTGAAGCCCCGGGCCAAGTGATCTGCGAAGACCACAACCTCTCCTTCCTGTGGGGTGGGAGGACATTCATTTCCAGGAACCCTCCAGTGGATCGTATGTTTACTGTCTAAAGCGCCGATCAAGACTAGATCGTCCAACTGTGATTCCGTGACGCGAGAAGGAACCCAATTGCACTCATACACTTGTTTGGCCATGGCGAGATCTACAAGAAATAGGTGATCCGGTTCAAGAACATGCTGGATAAAAGAAGGTGTTGATCTAAACTACGGTAGACCGGAGGCAGTACGTATAAACCAGTCTTCCATAATGCGGCATCATGTGGATTCTGGCGGTTCAACCAGGGGACTAATGGTATATACCGGTTTGGTAACTTTTTGTCTATGATAAAGTTAAACCGCCTGATCTAAGCATCAGAAGAAATTGAATCTACGGATAACTAGATACGCAGAAACAAGTTTCACAGGATCTTATCACAGCCGCAGATCTACAGCGAGCTCACAAAAACAGAAAATATTCTGGAGAGTAAGGTAGAAACAGAAGTGAACCATTGAGCGGGTATGTGCGAGAAATATATGGACTTAGATGAGAAACTACAGGTGGATGCTTAAAGGCTACTACTAAACGCAGCAGGGGTTCACAGATTCATTCAAGGTCAGAAAACAGGTATGAGCATGCGATGAACACAGCGCGAACATGGAACCCTAAGAACAGATCTAGGGCAAGAGGAGGAGAAAGCTTACCGGGAACGGAGAAGATGCGAAAAGATGCCGCAATGCTCTGGTACGTTCAGGTTGATGCAACGGCCCAAGGCAAGGCAGAGGTTGACGGCGGTGGCGGAGCTCCAAGGCTGGCGACGCGAGGAAGACGAAGAAGAAGGGACGAAGGGAAAGGGAAAGAAATGACCCTTCGGTCTTATTTATAAGGCAACAGAGCTAGGTCAAGCACGCGGATCCAGGAGCTATTATTAAAAGAGGGCGTTATAAATGATAAAATTTCATGATGACGTCATGCCGGTTCACAGCAACCAGAAATGATGACGACATGGCGGTTTACCAATTACCAGAAGATGACCAAGACACAAGATTTTGTGAAGGATTGACATGAACCAGTTCAAATCAATCTGGGGCCTAATGTTGGGGATATTACCACTAGGCGTAAACCGGCCTACTTGGGCCGGGTTAACTTCATTAGTGGTATAAGCAGATGAAGGCCCAAGGCCTATAGTCGGTTTAGAACCTGTAGCCGTAAACCGGCCGGATATGTAACTTGTATTATAAGTTAGGAACAGAGAGATACCAACCGGGATACGAGTATGGACCGGTTGGGACTCTTCGGACCGACGGGCGTCACCCGTGTATATAAGGGGACGACCCGGCGGCGGTTCAGGGACAACAGACGACAACTTGGGTCTAGGCGAAGCTTGTTTGCTCCCTAGCCATCGAGACCACATCAATTCCATCACAACTAGACGTAGGCTTTTACCTTCATCGAAGGGGCCGAACTAGTATAAACCCCTCGTGTCTTTGTGTCCGCTTTAACCCCTTCAAGTAAACTCGTAGCGATGGCTCCACGACTAGGTCCTTTCGCTAGGACATCTTCCGTGACAAATCCACGACAGGAAGGGAGAGTTGTTTCATATGCTTCAAGACAACTGAAGCCTCACGAATTGAATTATGTCACGCATGATTTGGAGTTAGCAGCCGTAGTGCATGCATTGAAGACATGGAGACATTTCCTCATTGGAAATCATTGTGAGGTGTACACGGATCACAAGAGTTTGAAGTACATTTTCACACAGAAGGAGTTGAATCTCAGACAAAGGAGATGGTTGGAGCTTATCTAAGATTATGATATGAAATTGCATTATCATCCCGGGAAGGCTAATGTAGTAGCTGACGCATTAAGCCACAAGAGCCATGTCAATACGTTAATGACGGGAGAAATACCCAAGGAGTTAGCAGAAAATCTTCGTGAACTATGTTTGGAAATAGTTCCGAGAGGCTATGTAGCAGCGTTGGAAATTCAGTCAACTTTGATGGATAGAATCAGAGAAGCTCAGAAAACTGACAAGGAGATTGCTTCCATAAAGGAGAAAATGAGCCAAGGAAAAGCTAAAGGATTTCGCGAGGATGAGCACGACACCCTATGGTTTGAAGACCGTGTTTATGTGCCCAATAACCTGGAGATTAGGAAGTTGATTCTGCAAGAGGCACATGATTCACCGTATTCGATTCACCCAGGAAATACCAAGATGTATTTGGATTTGAAGGATATTTTCTGGTGGACCGGAATGAAGAAGGATATTGTGGAGTATGTAGCAGTTTGTGACGTATGTCAGAGAGTAAAGGCAGAGCATCAGAAGCCAGCAGGATTGTTGCAGCCATTACCGATACCCGAATGGAAGTGGGATAAGCTAGGCATGAATTTTATCACGGGATTACCAAGGACTCGTTTAGGCTATGACTCGATTTGGGTCGTAGTTGATCGATTGACAAAGGTAGCTCATTTCATCCCAGTAAAGACCACTTACACCAGTGCTAAGTTGGCAAAGATATACATGACCAGGATCGTATGTTTGCATGGAGTTCTGAGGAGCATCGTATCAGATAGAGGAACCCAGTTTACCTCAAAGTTCTGGAAGCAGTTGCATGAGACTTTAGGTACTAGGCTAGAATTCAGTACAACTTTTCATCTGCAGACAGATGGACAGACCGAGAGAGTCAATCAGATTTTGGAGGATATGCTGAGAGCTTGTGCGCTAGATTATGGATCTAGTTGGGACGATAATTTGCCATATGCGGAGTTCTCTTACAATAATAGCTATCAGACCAGTTTGAAGATGGCCCCTTTCGAAGCTTTGTACGGAAGGAGGTGCAGGACACCGTTGTCATGGGACGAAGTTGGAGACCGCCAGTTGTTTGGACCAGATCTGATTAAGGAGTCTGAACAGAAGGTGAAGTTGATTCGCGATAGGCTCAAGGTAGCCCAGTCCAGACAGAAGAGCTACGCAGATTCTAAACGCAAGGAGACAGTTTACGAAGTCGGAGATAGAGATTATCTTCGAGTATCCCCACTTCGAGGGATTAAGCGCTTTGGAGTTAAGGGGAAGTTAGCACCACGATTTGTAGGACCATATCGAGTTTTGGAGCGTATGGGAGAAGTGGCCTACAAGTTGGAATTGCCAGAAGGATTGACAGGAGTTCATGATGTGTTCCACGTTTCTCAGTTGAAAAAGTGTCACGCGGAGATGGCTGACATACCTTTGAGAGACACAGTGCCATTGGAAGCAATTCAGTTGGATAATAATTTGACCTATGAGGAAAAACCAGTCAAGATTCTTGAGTTTGTCAGCCGAGTTACTCGCAGCAAGGTTATCAAGTTTTGCAAAGTTCAGTGGAGCCACCACACGGAGGATGAAGCCACCTGGGAGCGAGAGGAAGATTTGCTCAAGGACCACCCTCACCTATTTTCTAGCCAACCCGAATCTCGAGGGCGAGATTCATCTTAAGGGGGGTAGGTTTGTAACATCCCAAATTTTCAAGTTGGAATGTTATACATTAGGTCATCATGCATATCATATTTTATTTTGTTTTTGGTTTTGATCCTAGAAAATCCTAAGCAACTCAAGGACCCACGGAGAGAGTTGGGGATTTCGTTATTTACATATTTGAGTTTTCTCAAATTATGTAAACAGGATCATTTGATTTTATTTATTTTATCATCAATTATTTCTATTAGAAAAATATGAGAGAGGGAATAAAATGACTTTCCCAAAATATAGAAATATTGAGGATTTAATAAAAAAATCAAATAAGATTTATTTCGGAGTTTTCGGTATTTTTATTTGAATTTAGGAAAAATGCGCGTTTTTCAAAGTTGTAGTTTGGGCCCAGAAAAATGTTCACATTATCGGGCTTGATTTTAGAAACCCGAAAAAATTTATTTCGTGATTTTTGGAGTCCTTTAGTATTTCTTTTTTACTTTTCTTCCGACCGGAATTAAAAAGAATGCGGAACCGACTTTGGGCCGTACTCGGCTAGGACACCGCCTGGCCGGGGCCTTTATAATGCGCGCCCGAGGCCCGAGCCGAGCCAGCCCGTCACCGCTGCCCTAACCCTAGCCAGCCGCCCCAGCCGCCGCCGCCGCCGCCACCGCCGCCGCCCGCCACCGCCGCCGCCCCGCCGCCGCCGCCGGAGCAGCACGCCGCCCGAGGTTCGCCGCCGCCTTGTTTTTCATGCCGTTTTTTAAAAAAAAAATCTGTTCGTCGTTTTTGTTTTTCGTCGGATTTTTCGTGGTTATTTTCTAATCGCGATTTCTGATCCGATTTTCGTTTTAGTATAACTTTTCGCTCGTTTATCGGAATCAGGCGATTCAAGCGCCTGGAGTTTCATCTCGAAACCCTCTTTCCGAATAATCAACTTAAACATGTTTTTGCTACTGTAAAATTTGACTTAGATCCAGATTACTAGAACGAAGTTGTTTTCTTTCGCCGTTTGATTTCTTTTGCTTCATTCGATTTGATTCTTTTTGCCAACCAGGGTTCTTAAGTTGAACTTTCTGGTTAGATCTTCTATTTGAGTTTTACCTATGCATTAGATGAGTACTTATTGTATGCTTGTTTGTTTGTCTGTGATAGAATACCCGGAGTGCGCCGTCTGTTACTTTGAATCTCTAGGTTTCGCGGATCATCAGCAAGGCAAGTAACACTTTGATCATACTTTTTCTTCAACCCAGTTTTATTGCATTAGATCAATTCTCACACATTGCATGATTAGGATCTAATTAAATTGTGGGATGGGAAGTAGATGAGGTAGTACCTATTACCTGTTTATTATCAAACCTTTGGGAGTTACTTTCTACGTTTGCTTATTATGCCATGCTATGCTAGTAGACGTGGATTGGGTGAGTGGAATCCATGACAGATGTGAGATTGATAATTAATGGTTTATCTAAGGTGGCAACTTAAACACACACCTGGGTGGATTGAGGCACCTGGTTTCCAGGACTTGCCTGTTTTTGTTTTGGACCGCCACCCAGGCTCAAAGGGATCATGAGATTATTCATACTAGAAACTTTTGTGTGCAGCCACAAGACATTATGGGCTGTGGCATAGTTGACTAAGTTGTGCGAACTCTTACAGTGGTAGACTAGCAGATGTAGGGGATGTAGGTGGTACGGTCTAACCGATCGTAAGGTGCTAGCGCTTCTGAAAGACTGTGTCTCGGTCATCCGTTTCTCAAACACCATGTAGTGCGAGAAATCCAACGGAGGCGATTGAGTCTTGTGGGGAAAAGTGCGCAAACCTCTGCAGAGTGTAATAAACTAATCATGGTTAGCCGTGTCCCCGGTTATGGACAATCTTGAGTATCTAGTACTTGGATTTTCATGTGAATCTCAACATGTTACTCTAAAGTTAATTTTGTTGGGTTTAATGATGTTACCTTAATTGGGATTGAGAATGCTGTCAACCATTCTCAATGTTCAACAACCACCATGATAGTAATTAAATTTATTCCTTTGAAGTAGGGAAAAATTGGCTTTACGCAAAAATTGTAACCATATAGGTTTCCACCAGCCAAATATGCATATAGTATAGTTGTTTCATTCCATTACTCTCTATGTGTTACCTTGCCAGCATATTCCATGTGCTGACCCGTTTTCGGGCTGCAACGTTAATGTTGCAGACTTTTCAGACGATGATTAAGGAGTTTTTAGGTCGTGGTTCTATACTTAGTGATGCCGTTGGAGTTGATGGACTCACTTATCTTCCAAGCCTTCCGCTGTTATCGTTATTAGATGGCCTTAAGCCATATTTATTGTAATAAGTTTTCTTTCGAGACACTCGATGTAAGAAGTGTGTGATTGCTACTCTGCTATAAATCCTTCGAGTACTGTGTGGTGTCAGCATTACTGATCCAGGGATGACACCGGAGCACAGAGATCAGACTATTTGAGGTCTGGTCGCTACAAATTCTCCATCTAAAATTTAGAAATAAGAAGAGTTTTGGTCAAGGGTTTAAAAGATGAGGGAAAATTCCAATGCAAAAATTGTTCTCTCGAGGTCTTGTGATACTAAGCCATTTCCTAGGGTCACGTCCTACAGTCAACATGTGCTCTGATACCATTTCTGTAGCGACCCGACCTCAGATGGTCAAGTCTCTGTGTATCTGTGCTATCCCTGGATCGGTAAGCTAGCACACACAGTACATCAATGTATATATCAAAGTGCAATCACATGTATAAGTAACGAAAAACTGATATATATACCTTAAGAATCTCAGCGGAAACAGGCAAACGGGTGTGGAGTCCCATCAACGCCATTGGCAAGCTGAGTGCGGACCGTAACCCTATCGTATAACTTACTCATCAGATAATACCTGCAACATAATATGTTGCAGCCGTGTAGGTCAGTACGTTGAATGTACTGGCAAGTAACACCACAAGAGATGAATAAATGTCCTATTTATACATGCATTATGGCTGGTGGATGCTTCTAAATGTAATTTGCATAAAGCTGATTTTTCCCTATCATCAAAAGAATATCATATTGTTACTACATAATTCATCATAATATGATTGAGATGGTTGCTCCATTCAATCTATACCCAAATTCATTAAAACCCATTAGATTATTTAGAGTGATGAGACTGCTCAATTCCCACTTTCCAGATGCTCAAATTGTCCATAACCGAGGACACGGCTAATCGATTAGTTTTACACTCTGCAGAGTTTTGCACACTTTTCCCTACAAAGCTCGATCACCTCCTTTGTAGTCCTCACACTGCCTGGTGTTTCAGAGCCGGAAGATCGAGACATAGTCTTTCTGAAGTGTTCCCTCTTAACCCTTGGTAGACCGGTACACCTACATATATAACTACATCTGCTAGTCTACCACTGTAAGAGGTCACACAACGTACTCAACTAAGCCAGAGCCCATAATAGCTTGTGGCTGTGCAGGTAAGCTTCTAGTCATGAAAAAATGATGAATCCCTTTGAGCCTGGATGTCAGTCCATAGGGTGATCACACGGGTACTCCGGGGTCCCCTGGACAAGTCCACTGGTTTCTCTAGGGTGCCCGGGCAAGTCCACTGGTTTCTCAAAGGTGCCCCTTACCAATCCACCCAGATGTGTGTTAATGTTGCCACCTTAAGGTTACCTTTAATTATTATATCACTCGCAACTTTCATGATCTCACATACCAATCCCCGTCTACAATGGCATAGCAAAATCCCTACAACGTTGGTGACAAAGAAGTACAGGCTCAGACCTACCTCATTGCACTACTGGGTTTATAGTATAGCCAACTAACATATTCATGCAAACCCTACATCAAAGGACTAAATGCATATATAAAACATAGGTATAAAAGAGCATGATCAAGATGTAACTTGCATTGTACTGTTGATGAAGATGAAATATTCTATTGAGTCGTCTCTCCTTCTTGTTACGATATATCTAACGATATAAGAAAGTACTTTAACACACAACAACATCCAAATAAAGATCCAAATAAAATATTAAAATTACAATACAAAATAAAAAAAACATTCCTACATAAGTTGCTAGGACTTGGTTACGGGTTGAGATAAGATCAAGAATGAAAATATGATATAGGTTTTGTACTAAGGTTGGGTCAAAGTGAAGATCATGGGCTCAAGAGTTGTGAGGCAAGGTTCTACGACAAAATCTAATGAAAATGGTACATGGAGTTTGTGGCATAAAGGGTTATGTTACAAAATGTATGTAACATCTCGTGAAGTCTAAATTTATATAATGATAGCATATGACCAGAGAGGTTCCTAATGATCTTCTCAAGAAAGCTGAATCATGAATCAAATTAAACTAATGATGAAATTAAATTACGATAAAAGAAAAACTATATGAAGTGTTAAGGTTGAAACGGTGGCTAGACATAGGTGAACAATTAGGAAAAAATTCTAACAGCAAGATATGGACCGAAAGATCAAATATTGCTAAAGGAAACATTTTCAAAAGAATTACAGGTTAATAGATATAGCAAAAATACTTAAATACAAATTTTAAATTTGTGTCAAAATTAATTTACCAAAAGTGAAATACCTTTGTCTCATGATAAACTTCGTGTTTCAACGAATCTGTGGATATAAAATTTGTCGAATTCGGACTTATGGTCTAGGAGATATGAATTTCCGAAGTTTGAGTATTTTTCTCAAAAACAATTACGGGATTTACACATTGTTCACCGGAGTTTCGCCGGAGTTTCATCGGAGTTGGAGAAGAAAAGATCCCGACGTCAACGAGTGTCCGAACGGCGGAGAGGAGGCCGAGGCGAACTTGGGAGATGCAGAGGTGAGACCGTCCTCGTCCTCGGGAGCGGTGGAGAAGCCGCCGAAGTTGCGAAAACAGGTAAAAACCGACGAGCAATTCCTCTCAGAATAGAGCGATATAAAGAGGGGTTTTCCGGGAGAGGGATGAGGGCTTCGAGGCGCACCTAGGGGTCCTATTTATAGTGGCCGAGGCAGCCGGTACAGGGAGATCAAACGAGCTCATTGTGGCCTCTAATGACGGATTGATTCAGGAACAATTAAGACATCAAAGTGGAATTTTAATCCTCTGAATGGGTTCTCCATGCAATACAGAAGATCTTTCGTGTTGATAAGAAGTGGAAAGAGCGAACTTTTCAAGTGCTAGAGGGAGAGGAAGATGTACATGTGCCATGGCTGTTTCTGTTCTCCAAATTGAAACGTAAAGAGGAGGAAGAAGGGGTTCCTGGACTTGGGCTAAGAAAAAAATAAGATGGGCCTTAGTGGGGAATCAGGCCCAGGGGAAAAATGGAAAGAGAGAAAAAAATAGAAGTGGGCCTGGTCCAAATAGGCTTAGAACATAATTACAAAATAATATTTTTTTTTGCAAAAGTTTTAAAACAGCAAATAAAATAAATGTTCACATACACGTAATTATAATTTGGTGCCAACAAAATATTATTTGTGTGCACAAGCTAGAATACATTTTTTTATGACATAAGGACAATTGTAAATTAACAAAAGGACAATTGTACCGTATTAAATATTTCCAAATATATTTTTGGAGAAGTCACATTATCTCCTCTCATTAAATTATTTGATTAATTTGGAAATATTTAAACGACGGTGAAACTCCAAATAATATAATGTTTCAATTGGAACTCCAAAATCCAAACAAACTCCATATGAAATATTCATCCACCACATTTGAGAAACTCATCTTATTCTCACTCCAAAATTGTGATTGTGGTTTCCAATATTTAAAAAAAGAGTCAAAAAAATTAAAGCCCTTTGATTTTCTTGAATAAACTTCCCCAACCATAGTTTTCTTTATTGGACAAAATGTTACCCAACTTTTATAACATGATTAGAAAATGTTTTAAACAAGAACTCAAAATGTTTTAATTCTCGTGAAAATAAAATAATTTCACACAATCCATCACACAACAATCAAACAAACAATACTATTTATTTATTTAATATAACATTCCAAAATATAGAATTTTGGGATGTTACAACGCCCGAAGAGCGTCAAGTTTAATCCTTGGTATAAAGATGAAGATGACGAATTACAGCGCCCCACTTGGGCTTACAAGTGGGATGTGGTTTCCGAGATGACGAACGATGTCAATCTCATGTACGAAAAGTACATTGCCGAGTTGGACACGATTACGCCTGAGCAGGTAACGAGGTCATTACTTCAGTCATTTCTCATGCTTGCCTAAAAAAAAGTCACCAATTTTGCATTGTTGCCCTATTTCATAGGTGGTATGGCAGCCATATGGCGCCGATGACAGACTTGGGTACACCGAGGAGTTTTCCATCAACCCGATGTGCTTGTGGGATAGGGATCTCTGGCTTATGCGGTGCCCACTGATATGCAACTGGGCGGTTGAGTTTCATTTGCCACATCGCGTGCTTCGTCAGTTTGGTCTGTTCCAGCCTCACCTGCCGGAATGGGTGGATACGGACAAAGCACTTCATAGGTAAGAGAGCATGAACCGTATTGACTAAGCATCGTCACTCCTTCTTGATTTTGCTAATGTTTGGTTTTGTACCATGCATGTTGGACAGGAGAAGGCAGCGGAAGATAAAGGACTGGGACAAGCATCATGCTTCGTATGTTACCCGCTTCCAGTTTTGTGTGGAGCAAGCTCGTAGCAGTGCACGCACCAAGCTTCGTGAGCATAGTCCACTTGCCTTTAATAACTACATACGATGGCTTCTTGAAAATACACGAGTTGAGATATGAACGCTGGCATATAATGAGGATATTCTTGAAGAACCCGTAAACTTTGAGGATCTATCAAAGGGGAAGTACAATAGAGATGTCAGGGTAGGGCACGGAGTCCCTGCTGTTCTGGTGATTAACTATGTGGTAAAGTGTTCCTTCTTTACTTTCCCGTTGGCTGTATTACACATGTTTGAATGGCTAACGTGTTCATTCTTTCTCATCCGCAGTGCACCGAGATCAAGAAAACAGCTGATGAGAGCCAGACCATTTCCCCATCTTGTCACGTGCCGAGTAGAAGATAGTTGACGACGAGTGCACCGAAGCTAAGTCCCTATTGAGTAGAGCGAGGCCATTTCCCCTTCTTGTCACATGCCAAGTACTCCTCTTGCGCCTCGCGAGCTTTTGCAAGCTTTCTTTCCCTCTCCTCCTCACAAGCAAGTTTCGCTTGGCGTGCCCTCTCCTCCTCTCGTTTCTTTCGCTCCATCCTCTCCTTCTGACGATGCTCTTCCTCCAAGCCTCTTCGAAACGATTCTTCGAACCACCGTTGCCGCCTAAGACAATCTTGGTATTGGTCCTTTTTGACATCTTCTGGCACTTCAAGATCTATCCACGTTAAGTACTTGCATAGAGGAGGCGGTGACTGCATACAACATTTTTGTTAGTGTTGACACACATTTGAGAGTAACATTTTACTTCTCGAGCTTACTGGTGGTTGGTCATAGGCGTTAGTTGGAAGTGCACGATCATAAGCATAGTTCGGGCATACAAAATATCTCCGCCCTTCCGTCCATGATTTCTTTCGGTCAGTGGACACCTTCACCTTGCAAACATCTCCACACCAACATGGCGGGATATTGACATCTTTCTCCTTCACCTTGTCCAAAGATGCGTCCTCCCACTTGTTCGGCATGTCTTCTTGGTTAGCACACGGTGGCCTCGTCATGGAACCGGATGAAGCCATGCCTACAAAACCGAGAATTCTTGGTTAACCCTAACCCCCACTTAACAATAACCACAACCCTAATCATAGCATAACCCTAACACCAACATCAAACAAACATAACCCTAACCCTAGCATACTATGAAAGCCTAACCATACCAAATTAGCAAAGAAACATAACATGATTCAACACAAATTTCCAAATCCAAGCCAAAACTAGGGTTTCCCCAAAGTAGCAAGATTTGAGCAAATATGACAATTCCTATGGATGAAAACGAGGGGATCGGAGGAGAATACCTTAAGGGAGGGGTTGGCTTCGAAATCAACGGTTAAGGACTCCGGGTCTGAGAAGGATTTGAGAGGGGGAGAGAGGAGGGCAGAGGGGAGGCACTGAGCTTCGGGTTTGTGTGGGGGTGGGGGTGTGTGGGGTGGGGATGGGTGGGAGGGGGTGAGTGAAGCCTAATAGATGTTCAGATGTGCAGCGCCTAAGGGCACGACGCCACACTACACAGTGCAGCGCCTTGACCTTAGGTGCTGCACACCTGGACATGCCAGTCCAGAGAGCAACAGAACTGTTCCAATAGCTTTTGCACCTAAAAATTTGCTAAGTCAGCGTGCAGCGCCTAAGGCCAAGGTGCTACACTGTACTGTGCAACGCCTAACTGCAGGGCGCTGCACAATATAGTGCAGCGCCTATCCCTTAGGCGCTGCACACTGACTTAGCAATTTTTCGGGTGCAGAAGCTACTGGAACGGTTCTGTTGCTCTCTGGACTGGCATGTCCAGGTGTGTAGCGCCCAAGGGCAAGGCGCTGCACTGTGTAGTGTGGCGCCTTGCCCTTCGGCGCTGCACAGCTGGACATGCCAGTCCAGAGAGCAATAGAACCGTTCCAGTAGCTTTTG
>NC_041386.1:429625364-429629388 GCF_002162155.2 Triticum dicoccoides | reverse complement strand
AGGCATTGCACTGTACTATGCAGCGCCTCTCCCTTAGGCGTGCAGGCGCTGCATAGTACAGTGCAACGCCTAAGGGAGAGGCGCTGCACAGTATAGTGCAGTGCCTTGCAGTTAGGCGCTGCACGCGGACTTAGCAAATTTTTCGGGTGCAAAAGCTACTGGAATGGTTCTGTTGCTCTCTGGACTGGCATGTCCAGCTGTGCAGCGCCTAAGGGCAAGGCGCTGCACTGTGTAGTGTGGCGCCGTGGCCTTAGGCGCTGCACTATCTGTTGTTTTCAAATTCCAAGTGCTTTTTATGTTTTGTGATTCACATAGATGGCACATATAT
The DNA here is from genome assembly GCF_002162155.2 of Triticum dicoccoides. Classification (NCBI taxonomy): domain Eukaryota; kingdom Viridiplantae; phylum Streptophyta; class Magnoliopsida; order Poales; family Poaceae; genus Triticum; species Triticum dicoccoides. Next base: position 429,629,060 of record NC_041386.1, on the reverse strand, counting down.
CATATCCAAATCACATGTAGTAGTCCAAAACACAGAAAGAAGACATAGCACATATAATACTCCAATTCACATAGTCATACACACATAGCAATAGAGTAGTCCAATCACATAGTCATACACAAACATTGAGCCAAAACACATAGTCATTTACGTCTCATAGCACATAGTAGCACACAATTTGGTTCATAAGAAGGTCACGGTCCTTGTCCCTTCTTCTTCCTCTCTTTTCTTCTTCTTCTTCTCCCTCCTTCCTCCTCCCACCACCAAGGTATCTCACCTTCCCCCTCCGTGTCCTCCACCCCCTTCATTGTTTCCATACCTATGAAAATGGCAATATAATAGTTAGTCACACAATGCAAAATGACAACACAAGCATTGAGCCAAACGAACAAGATCATAGTAAGTCACATACGGCAATGGTCCATTGAGCCAAGAGAACATTCCTCCACTACGGTCGCCGCCAAGGCCAAGATCACCACCACGGCCTCTACCACCACCACGGCCTAGACCACCACCATGGGCTCTACCGCCACCACGGCCTAGACCACCACCACGGGCTCTACCACCACCACGGCTAAGACCATCACCACGGCCAAGACCATCACCACGGCCAAGACCATCACCATGGCCAAGACCGTCACGATGGCCTAGGCCTTCACCACGGCCAAGACCGTCACCGCGACCTAGGCCTTCACCACGGCCAAGACCATCACCACGGCCTAGGCCTTCACCACAGCCAAGACCATCCCCACGGCCTAGGCCATCACCACGGCCAAGACCACCACCACGGCCAAGACCATCACCACGGCCTCTTCTAAGACCTAGTTGACTCCCTCTTTGTTGCCTAGTTCCTCGTTGGCTTGTTTGGCTTGGTTGGCTACTCCTTGGTTGACTTGGTTGGCTATCATTTGCTTGGCTTGTGCTTGCATCATTTTTCTTTGACCTTTTTCTTGGTTTGGGACAAGTTCTTGTGTTGTGTCCCCGATGACTGCAGTCCCCACAACGGGATTGCTCACGAGGCTCTTGGAATTGACCGGTGTCGTATTCTCCACCGCCACCACGGCCCCATCCATCCATGTCACCTCTAAGACGCTTTGTCTTACGTATTCCCCGTCTAACGACCTTCAATTCCGGGTCTGGCCATAGTTGAACTCCATGATACTCCGGCCATTGTGATTGGTCCAAGTATGGCCGAAACCGGGGAGCCCATGTATTCTTTACTGTCATGATTGACAACTCGGACTCCCTCACGGTAAGAGGGTGATTGACGTCCACATTCCTAACACAAGATGCGTTTAACAAGTGCGAGCATGGGAGATGAAGCAACGGTGGCCTCATGCTGCTGCAATCACACCGTGTTAGGGAGACCTTGAAAGCGCGGCCTCCGTGTTGGTGGCCATCATTTGTGGTTCCTCCAGGCTCTTTCACCTCATACTTCCACTCGTTGTCGTCATATAGTATAGCTTGGGAGTCTGCCTTTCGTGATTGAAAGTCCAACCATTCTTCAACCTTTGGTGGGAAATAGTACTTGTGCTTATCCTTGTTCTCACCAGCAATCTGCTTATCCTTCTCCATTGAGTACTTTAAAAAGTATCCATTCATCTTGTCGAATGTGTATTGAACTATTGCCGTCACGGGTAATGCACTTACACCCTTGAGCACCTTGCTGAAGCATTCTGCCATATTGCTTGTCATTTGACCGTACCTCCGGCCATCTTCATCGAAAGCACGTGCCCACATATTCCTTTCGACAATGTTCTTATTGAGAAATTCAAGACCACAGGGGTCAAGTTTCTTGTGTCTGAGCAATGCACTGAACAATGTGGCAAACCGCTTGTTGGTGAAAGCGAGACAACAATCTTGAAGATCATCGGCCAACTCCTTCATACCACATGCCCTTCGAAAACCAAGCCAAAACTAGGGTTTCCCCAAACTAGCTACATTTGAGCAAATGTGACAATTCCTATGGATGAAAACGAGGGGATCGGAGGAGATTACCTTAAGGGAGGGGTTGGCTTTGAAATCCACGGTCAAATACTCCGGATTTGCAAGATTTGAGAAGGATTTGAGAGGGAGGAAGAGGGGAAGAGAGGAGAGGCGCAAGGCTAAGGGTTTGGGTGGGTTGGGGGTGTGTGGGGTGGGGTGGGAGGGGAGAGAGGGTGGGGCCAGCCTAAGTGGCACACAGACTATGCAGCGCCTAAGAGACGGGCGCTGCACATTACAAGTGTGGCGCCTAGGCCTTAGGCGCTGCAGTGCTATCTGTGGGGCCGCAACTGGACCAGGGATGCCACGCCGGCAGGAGGTGCGATGCCTCAACCCGAGGCGCTGCACAGTAGTGTGCAGCGCCTAGATGTCGGGCGCCACACGAAAGGGTCACCATTGTGAAAAAAATTCGAGAGCAGATCAGTTTGTGATTTGATTTCGCCCTCAGGTCAAATATGTGATTTCTGCCGCAAGGCTCCATGTGCAATGACGCTAGTAGCATCTTTGGAACCTGAAGCCAAAACGGAGAATGCACACAAACGTTTCGTGTCGCGTGAGCGTGTAGGTGAGTCACGTGACAAGAATTGGGAGTGGCGCTTATCAAGGTACCAGTTTTCTGCAGTTTCTGCAGTTCATAAGCCTATTTTTCTTGGAGCATTAGCTAGTTATAAGTTACTGCATCAGCTACTAGTTAAGTACCTGTACCATAGTTAGCAAATCAAACTTCCTGTATTTGCACACGGGGATGATCATGCCTTGTTCAAAGCTACTGGGCGAGCTGTTTTTTCTAAACCATGGAATCTGAAGGTAGTCAGTCTCAAAATACCAATCTATCTATTTTCAAAGTTCTGCTCTTTATTGCATCTCCAAAGTTACAATTTCCAAAGTTTGTTTTGAACCATAAAAGTTAACCAAGCTGGACACAAGTGCATAGATGAGGTGGAAAGGTATGCCTCGGATGAATTTTATTTCTTCCCTTGCACTTATATTACGGGACAGAGGGCATATATAACTTATGACCATCGACATGACAGATGCAAAGATCAAGCTGACGGTACACTGGACCAAACCGAGACACAGATGAAGAACAAAATTACCATAGTAGAATCGCAACGAGCCGCGAGCTGAAGCTTTGTCAGCGTCTTGCTTGGCAGAGGGCTTGCACCACAGACATGTGCAGCAGTGCGTTCTCGCCCACCATGCGAACGATCTCGCTTCGCATATCGAGAAGGAGTTGCCTAAGGTAGGGGCTAGCCTTCGGGTCAAATTAGCGCCAACAATCTTAGGTGGAACCGACGAGACCAACGACGAAGCCGATGGATTTTGGGGAAGGGGGCACTAGTAGCCGCGGTTCGGGAACCGCCGAAAATCAATGATGGGCCCATTGAAGTTAACCCCAAAGCACGCGTACCCTTTTGTTGGTGGAATCGATATTGGTTACCGAGAACGCGAACCGCTTTGTCGCACACTTGAAACCGGTGAGACCAACGTGGAACCGACGAGACCAAAGATGGAGCCGATGGATTTAGGGAAGGGGGGACTCGGAACCGCCGAAAATCAATGATGGGTCCATTGAAGTTAACTCCGAAGCACATGTACCCTTTTGTTCGTGGAATCGATATCGGTTATCGCGAGTGTGAACCGCTTTATCACACACTCCGAACCGACGAAACTAACGATCTTAGGCGGAACCGATGAGACCAACATGGAACC
>NC_041386.1:429619384-429624930 GCF_002162155.2 Triticum dicoccoides | reverse complement strand
GGGAAGGGGGGACTCGGAACCGCCGAAAATCAATGATGGGTCCGTTGAAGTTAACTCCGAAGCACATGTACCCTTTTGTTCGTGGAATCGATATCGGTTATCGCGAGTGCGAACCGATTTATCACACACTCCGAACCGATGAAACTAACGATCTTAGGAGGAACCGATGAGACCAACGTGGAACCGACGAGACCAAAGATGGAGCAGATGGATTTAGGGAAGGGGGGACTCGGAACCGCCAAAAATCAATGATGGGTCCGTTGAAGTTAACTCCGAAGCACATGTACCCTTTTGTTCGTGGAATCGATATCGGTTATTGCGAGTGCGAACCGTTTTATCACACACTCCGAACCGACGAAACTAACGATCTTAGGGACCGATATCGGGAACCGCCTAAAATCAACGATGGGCCCATTCAAGTTAACCCTGAAGCACGGTTACCCTTTTGTTCGTGGAACCGATATCGGTTACCGAGAGTCCGGACTTTGATGGTTTGAGGGTTGGCGTTGAAGATGTCCTAACCAATTCAAATATTTGACCCAAGCGTTCAATAGTCTATTCATTTTCTTTTCTACAGGGTGGCAGAAGGGCGTGTTTGTATGCGTGACGTGCGTACATGCTTTTCTCTCGTATATGATCAACCCATGAAAAGGACAATGGTGCCTGACGCTTTTGCTTCGGCAAACAGGGCTGGGCCTGCAGCCTGCTTCGCCCTTCCAGTTAGGGGTGGAAATTGGTAGCGGATAATTCGAAATATCCGATATTCGTATTCGAGAAAATGCATGTTCATATCCGAAACATCTGCATCCGAACCAAAATGGAAATGGAAATTATCCGTATCCGAATTTATTAAACAAATAAAAAATAAAATATGATACGAGATTTTGAGACAAATATGAATATGGAAGTGGATATATCCGTATCCGAATAAGATTATGGAAGGTAATTTTCAAAATTCTAGACCCAATATTTCAATTATCGAACATAAAAGCCAAATAAGTGGTCAAATTTTACTTTTTATATGATTAAACTTATAAATTATTATGCATTACAATAGTATTTATTCATAAACCTATTTATCATTGACTTATTGTATGTCACAAGTTGATTATTTGAGGTCACATAGCTATCGACTAATTTACTTAAGCAATATGTTGATATTATTCATATCCGTTCCGAATCAGGAAAATATTCGATACGTGTCTGTATTTGAACAATATTCGAACCGCATCCGTATCCGATAACATATGTATTCGGGTTCGTATTCGTTTTAAAAATATGAAAATGAAAGTGACAAGAGCATTATCCGATCCGCATCCGATCCGTTTCCATCCCTAACTTAACTTCCAGTAACCCACGCAGTGCAAAGCGTAGCCTAGCAAATCCGAAGAACTTTGTGTGTACCTGCATGGAAAACCGGGACATTTTCTGGGGAGACAGATGGAAAAAACGTACAAATGGCTTTGAATTTGCATCGTCGGACGAGACCCCTGATTCTCGAGCAGGCCGGTACGCACACGTGCTCAACTGCTGCTCGCTAAAGAGCCGAAGCTGGCATGTATTACTAAGGTCGTTCGTCAGACTATGCATCTAATACGTACGATCCGTACGTATTTCAAACACAAGACAGATATGAGAGTCGTACGTGGAGGATAACATGCGTTTCACGAGATGCCGGAATGACGTGTTGCACATCAGAAGGATACGAGCGATACACGAATATGTACGTATACAACTAGTAGGTTCAACGCTTGGCATACACATGGATCTGTCGTGGCTGGCCGTCCGAACCTGCATTCAACTGGCGCGATGGGCGTCATGTGCAAAAACGGGTGAGGACGTAACGGCGTGCCGTACGTGTCGGAACCTGCAAAGATATGGATCGATCGTGGAACCTGAGAAATATGCACGCTTGTGGCCGCCACTCCTTCGCCAGTGCACGGATGGCAGGCTTTTGCCAGCCCATTAGGCATAAAGCGGCGAGAAATGGCCTGCCACCACACCTATATTAATCCATCACATAGGCTGCAGGCGGTACCACACCAAGCAGCCAGTGCGAATCACAAAGCACACCAATGATACTAATAGCTATTTCTAGGGCAAGCTATTATAGAAAATCCCTCTCCATATTTGTTTTTTTTTATAAATTTTCATAATGTAAGATGCATTTATTCTAATTTCTCGTAATTTCATTTATAACCTTCTATGAAAAAGGAAAGTATCTTTCACATGATTGCATGTATCTCTTCCTGTAAAGAAAAACAAGGAAACTATATCTTTCCCGATCTAAATGATTCACCTGCTGATAATCAATGAATTAGACAAGGTAGTTTTGTACTAAATTGTCTATAATTATATGTTTTGCTCACCGTGCCGAAAAATTATACACCTTATATAAAAGAATGGAGGGAGTAACTTTTAACAATGTACTCCCCCTTTAAAAAAAATATGAGCATTTAGATCACTAAAAAAGTGTTCTAAACACTCTTATATTTCTTTGCAGAGGGAGTATCAGTTTTCCCACTCTTATTTTCTTGAAGATCACCCATAAATTTACTTCTTCCGAAAAGAAGGTTTACCTGACCTCTGCATTGAGCGATATACACGGCCATTATATTATACTTTTTCCATCCCAAAATAAGTGTCTCAAACTTAGTATAACTTTGTATTAGAGTTAGTATAAAATTGCGACACTTATTTTGAGACGGATGAAGTATTATTCAACAGAACCCAACAAAACAAATACATTGATCAATCTAAAGTCACCTTTCTAGCAACTATTATTGCTACACCTCTAAGCTTGATGATGTGCCCTGACCTCGCATCAACACACGCCATCTATTTCGATGGCCTCACCAAGCCGCCTGCCGACAAGCTGAAAGCATCACCCGGATAGGGTTGGGCATTCGGTTTATATGGTTATTATGGTTCGGTTTATTCGGTCTTTACAATTTCGGTTTTGAAGAAATGGAAACTGAAACAAGCACACGAAGTTAAGAAACGAACCATATTAACAATAATATATTGGTTCGGTTTCTTCGGTTAACCGAAAAACCAAAATACATGCACTCGTCAATGTAAGTGTAATAATTCATGAGCACTGATTTGCATTGTATAGAATGCATAAAATAGTCACAAGAGCTAGCAAACATAAGGCAATGCTTTATTCGGCCAAGCAAACTAGTGCTGCCTCCAAACTGAGCAGCTCATGCACTAAATAATACACTAGTAGTTACTTGCACAACCAAGAGGCATGCATACATATCTGACATACATGGACATTATTATTTAGATTGGGAGATTAGAAACTCAGAGCAGTTGTAAAAGTACATGTGATCTAGCGGCTAGCCGGGTGTCCGCCACAACCAATAAGGATTTGCCGGTGATTGCTAGCTCGCCGTAGCCAGGGCGGATGTTTAGTTGTTTGCCAATTGCTGAAGAGGCTGCCGCCTAATTTACTTTTTGAAGAGACCTCCGCCTGATGGAGTGAACATGATATGTACATGGGGCATCCTACATATGAGTTTTGTTCGGTTTGTTCGGTTTCTTGGCACTGAAAACCGAACGCAAGCCAAACACCGAACAACCTCAAAATCCCACCGAACCAAAAACCAAACCACCGAATTAACAGACATATCGGTTAATACGATTCGGTTCAGTTTGGTTTTTGGGTTTTCGATTTAACCGTGCCCACCCCTACACCCGGTCTAGCTAGACCCTCTGCGTACACCGCGTGCATACATTCTAAAATCAGCCGCCGTCATCTTCCGCCGTCCCACCTTCAAAAAGGATCAACACATTCACCTTATCAGGCCATTCTGCCGTCGACGTCACTGCAACGTCAGACAACGCCATCATCCTTCGCGTGTCCATCCACACGCGTCCGTCGCCGAAACTCCGTTGCGCCACGCCGCCAAGATCCGTTGTCCGCCTTGCGATAGATGGAACACCGCTCTTCCTCTTGTCTACTCCAGCCAGCTCCTGCTCCAAAACGATGCCCCCAGAAAAGAGAACAACACCCAAAGCACCGTTATCGTCCGATTCAGGAGACCCGAAGATATAGGGTTTCCCCAATAACATTCCAAGCGTGCTGACGCAACCTACAAAACAATGATGTCTTGAGAAGAAAACGATGTTAGAGACGCCGCCATTGTTGAGTATATATTTTATATTGCACGTGTATTGGAGTTGTGACCCACCTCCTAGTCTTGTATAGTTGAGGTAGAGGCCTTTCCTTGTACTCCCTCCATTCGGAATTACTTGTCTAAAAAATGGATGTATCTAGAACTAAAATACGTCTAGATACATCTATTTCTACGACAAGTAATTTCGAACGAAGGGAGTATTATATATACGTACATCAGCACCCTAATCAATATATCGTATTGCAAATTATCTATCTACAAAGTATTATTTTTTTCAGTCTAACCCTAGGGTAACTGCCACCGCCGCGCCTCCACGCGCCGCTGCCGCCGCCGCCGCACCCCACCACCGCTTCCGCCTGTGCGTCCCACGCCGCTGAGCCGCTACGTCCCGTGTCGCTGCAGCCGCGTTCGTCTCGCGTGTGTGTTCCGTCGTCTTGTCCAACGCGTGCACAAGCTAGCTAGACTAAGAATCCATCCAGCTGCTTAGCTAGCTTGGCTGCTGTTTTGCGTATCTCGTGCCGTGCCGTCGCCTTCTTCTGTCCCACGCGCGCCTACCTAGCCAGCCGCTGCGTCATCCCATCTGTACGCCGCCGTCATGTCGTGGCCTTCCTCCTCCGGCTCTTTCATCACCCACTCGTCTAATCCGTTTGCTGGTCCTGAGCCCTCCGCCGTCACCATCCGTAATTTTAATATTGAAGCCCGGATTCTCATCCGTCTCGACAGCTCCAGCACATCGTATTATGCGTGAAAGACCTACTTCAACTTTGTCTTCCGCGAGTACTATCTCACCGAGCATATCGACGGTTCCGTGGACAGCGCGTACATGCGCGGCGACCCGGAGTGGTCTGCCATCGAGGCCACGATCATCCGTTGGTTCTATCAGACGGTCTCGAAGGACACCTTCCACACGGTTGTCGCCGAGGACGACGATGTCTGCACCGTGTGGGCCAAGATCAACGCACTCTTCAACGACAACAAACTCCAGCGCCTTGTTTTCTTGCAGCAGGAGTTCTTCGGCTGTCACCAGGACAACTCCATCATCGACGAGTACTGCATGAGGCTCAAGATGCTCGCCGACGAGCTTCGCGACATCGGCGCTAAGGTCTCTGACGACCTCATGTTGAGCACCCTCACCGCCGGGCTTAATAAGGACTTCGGCAACGCGGCGTCCAACCTCACCCTGCTGCCGCAACCCACTTTCCAGCGCGTCGTCGCGTACCTCAAACTTGAGGAGCGTCGGATGACAAAGCTGAAGCAGCGGGGCCAGCACACCGCTCTCGCCGTCGGTACCACCCGTGGCGGCCCTGCTCCTCCGGCCGCCCCCCGCCAGTCCGCTTCGCCGGCACCCGCCGGCTACTACCCGCTGCCGCCCGCGCCCCCAGCGCCTCCCCAGCAGTCGTA
>NC_041386.1:429615347-429618911 GCF_002162155.2 Triticum dicoccoides | reverse complement strand
CAACAGCCGCCTCCACCGTGGGCTGCGGGGCAGAATCCGTGGACAGGCGTCGTCCACGCCTATCACATGCCCGTCCCGCGGGCTCCTGCACCGGGTCTCCTTGGCCCCCGTCCAGCGGGCCATCAGGCGTTCGTTGGCGCCCCCTACCAGCCCTACGGTGCCCCACTCGCGCCGCCACCCTCGGTGGCTACGGCGCGCCCGCCCAGGCGCCGCCCTATGGAGGCCAGCTGCCGCCGCCGGCACCTGCACCGTGGGACCCAGCCCTCCTGGCCGCCCTACACTCGGCGTCGTGGCCGAGCAACTATGGCAGTGGAGGCGACTGGTACATGGACTCAGGTGCTACTGCGTACATGACAGCTCATCCCGGTAACCTTTCCTCCTCCATTCTCGTTCACACTCCCACTCGCATCACCGTAGGCAACGGTTCCTCTTTACCCATCACCCATGTCGGTAGCACTAGTTTTCCTTCTAGTTCCACACTTATCATTATGTCTAACGTTCTTGTTTCACCTGACTTAGTCACTAGCTTAGTCTCTGTTGGTCGTCTTACTCGTGAGAATCCTCTTACTGTTGAATTTGACGGTGTTGTTTTTTTTGTGAAGGACGCCCGTACCCGGATGGTGCTTCACCGATGTGATAGCTCTGACGAGCTTTATCCCGTGCACGTCGGCGCCTCCACTTCCACACCCGTCGCTCTCTCCGCCGGCGTCGACCTTTGGCATGCTCGCTTGGGCCACCCCAACCCCGCCGTTTTGCGTCAGATTCTTAGAAAATTTTCTTTCTCATGTAATAAGCTCGACGAGCATACTTGTGAGGCTTGTCGTTTGGGCAAGCACGTGCGTCTTTCCTTTAGTGCGTCTACTTCAGTTTTCACTTTTCCGTTTCAGTTGATTCATAGTGATGTTTGGACGTCTCCCGTTGCGAGTAACACGGGCTATCTATACTATTTGGTGATTTTAGATGATTACTCTCATTATGTGTGGACTTTTCCTCTTCATCGTAAATCCGATGCTTTAGCCACACTCATCATCTTTTATTCCTACGTCACTACTCAGTTCGGTCGCCCCATACTTGCACTCCAAACTGATAACGGAAAAGAATTTGATAACATCGCTCTTCGCTCACTTCTTGCCTCTCACGGCACCACCTTCCGTCTAACTTGCCCTACACTTCACAGCAGAACGGCTGCGCCGAGCACATTCTCCGCACTCTTAATGACTGCGTTCGCACGTTGCTCTTTCACGCTAACGTGCCCGCTCGGTTCTGGCCCGATGCCCTCGCCACCGCCTCTCTCTTAGTCAACATTCGTCCGTGTCGTCCCCGGTGGAACTACGCCCCTCACCACCTTTTTTTCGGTACACCACCGTCCTATGATGGTCTTTGCATACTTGGGTGTCTCTGTTATCTCAGCACCGCATCCACCACGCCACACAAGCTTGCACCCCGCTCCGTCCCATGCATCTTCCTTGGCTACCCTCCCAACACCAAAGATTACCGGTGCTATGATCCTGTCACTCATCGTGTGTACACCTCGAGGCACGTGTACTTCGTCGAGACGGTGTTCCCTTTTTTTCAGGTTCCTCCGGCCGCGGCTCCTTCGGCTCCGGACCCCGCACCCCCTACCTGGCGCGATGCGCGGCGGCACCCCTCGGCCCCCCGGCCCGGCGCCTTCTGCCACCCCATCCCGGGTTCTCGACTCCCTCCCCCGAGGTTGAGTCCTACCGGGCCCCCGGGTCCCCGGCTCCCTCGCCTGAGGTCGAGCCCGCGGGCACCCTACCCGCCGCCCCGGCCGGCGCCGCTACTCCTGCGACGGGCTCGACCTCGACCTCGCCCGTCGCCTCCTCCGCGGCTGGCTCGGCTGGCACCGTCGCGGCTCCTGACACCGCGGCCCCCGCCTCTGACGCCGCGGGCGCCCCTGTTGTGGTCATGGCCCCCGACGCCGCTGTGGCCCCCGCTGTCGCGGCACCCGCCGCCCTCGCTGACCCGGTCACCCGTGCCTGTGCAGGAGTGCATCGGCCGAGCACGTGCTACTCCTCCGACGAGTATGCGTGCGCTGCCTCGACATCGACGCCATCACCCATCCCCACCTCCGCTCGTGCCGCCCTTCGGGATCCCCATTGGCTGGCTGCGATGCAGGAGGAGTTTGACGCCCTACAGCGCAACCGCACGTGGCCGCTTGTTTCGCGACCCCCTCGTGCCAACATCATCTCTGGCAAGTGGGTGTTTCGCCACAAGACTCGCCCAGACGGTTCTCTCGAGCGCTACAAGGCTCGATGGGTGGTTCGTGGCTTTCGGCAACGCGCGGGCGTGGACTTCACCGACACATTCGCCCCGGTTGTGAAACTGGGCACGATCCGCGCCGTCCTTCAGCTGGCCGTCTCGCGCGCCTGGCCTGTGCATCAGTTGGTGTTCTGTGAGCAGCCTATTGGTTTCGTCGACGCTGAGCACCCCGACTTCGTGTGCTTACTCTCCCACTCTCTTTACGGGTTGAAGCAGGCGCCTAGGGCTTGGTACCAGCGTATCGCAGCCTTCCTGCAGTCTCTGGGCTTTCGGTCCACTCGCTCCGATGCCTCACTCTTTGTGTATCATCAGGGAGCTGACACTGCATATCTGCTGCTCTACATCGACGACATCATCCTCACGGCGTCCGCCCCCGATCTCCTTCAGCGGCTGACTGCTCGTCTTCGTGATGAGTTCGCCCTCAAGGACTTGGGGCCCCTGCACTACTTTCTCGGCATCGAGGTGATCCGCCGGGCTGACGGTTTCTTTCTGCATCAGCAGAAGTACGCCCACGAGCTCCTTGAGCGTGCCGGTATGCTTAATTGCAAGCCGGCGCCCACCCCTGTCGACACGAAGGCGAAGGTCTCTGCTCTGGAGGGGTCTCTCACGTCCGATGGAGCGTTTTATCGCTCTATCGTCGGTGCTTTACAGTACTTGACGCTGACTCGCCCCGACCTGCAGTACGCTGTTCAGCAGGTGTGCCTCCATATGCACGCCCCGCGTGACTCTCACTGGACTTTGGTGAAGCGTATTCTCCGTTACATACGCGGCACCATGTCCTTGGGACTCACCCTGACGGCCTCCGCCTCCACCGACCTCGTGGCCTACTCGGATGCTGACTGGGCTGGCTGCCCCGACACGCGACGCTCTACGTCAGGCTATTGCGTCTACCTTGGGCCCTCGTTGATCTCTTGGTCATCGAAGCGGCAGCCCACGGTCTCCCGCTCCAGCGCTGAGGCAGAGTATCACGCCGTGGCTAATGCCGTGGCCGAGTGCTCTTGGATACATCAGCTGCTCCAGGAGTTGCTTTGTGATGTTCACAAGGCCACTCTTGTCTACTGCGACAACGTCAGCGCGGTCTACCTCTCCGCCAACCCGGTGCACCATCGACGGACGAAGCATATTGAGCTTGATATTCACTTCGTGCGCGAGCAGGTTGCCCTTGGCCGTGTTCGGGTTCTCCACGTGCCGACGACGCGACAGTTTGCTGATGTGATGACTAAGGGATTGCCTACTCCCGTCTTCGAGGAGTTTCAGTCCAGTCTGTGTGTCTCCAGCGACGCT
>NC_041386.1:429608859-429615109 GCF_002162155.2 Triticum dicoccoides | reverse complement strand
GTTGAGTATATATTTTGTATTGCACGTGTATTGGAGTTATGGCCCACCTCCTAGTCTTGTATAGTTAAGATAGATGCCTTCCCTTGTATTATATATACGTGCACCAGATCTATCTACAGCCATCATCTGCAGACGTCACCAACAATTTATTAGGGAAAGAGGACGTGTGGCAGCAGTTTTTATGGCCTAACTCCTCCAATACCGGGATTTTATTGGAGAAAGGGAGCCACTGGAGATGTTTTGTATGCATGGGATGCAATCATGCAAATTTTGCACATCAGCGTGGGTATTCTTCATTGTATGCCTTGTTTTGTCTTGAGCAATTATCTTGAATTAGATTCTCGCCAACATACATCTTTCTCACCAAGGCCACGATTGGATTGTCGTTTCGCAGCGCTATACCCTTGTAAAATATACACGCCTCCATTCGTTGTTCTTTTTCCAAGTGAAAATCAAGTGTGGCTGGTGATATACACCTGTAAAATAAATAAGAGTGCATAAAAAGATACACCGATTCCAAGCGGGGCCCAAGGGTGTGTGCCTGGGTTGCTTCTTCTTGTCTTAATTCCAAATGCCTCAGGGGTAGTCCCCTGTTGGTCAATTTTTAAATAAAGCGCAGATAAAAAAGCAAACACACCAGGGAAAAGGTTGAAATACCCAACTGATGTGCAACTCAAACAACTGAGAACATCGCTCATGATTACAAGTAACTGATCACAAAGGTGTTGCTATGGCCCATGACATGACTACAATGTACATAGAAAATTACCCAGCTTCCATAGGTATACATGTCCAAAACAAGTCCTCCTTGCTGATCATTTCTCTCGACCTCATTGTTTCTCTGAGCATCTTCTCTATTTGCACTAATGGAATGAATGAATGGATGGATGGATGGATAAATGATTAATCAATGTACACATCACTCAAAATCCAGTAACCCTTTCCAGAGGGCCAGCATATCTAGCTGCCCGATTATCCTTCAGTAGGGCCGGCATATTTGTCTAGCTATCTCTGGCCATGGTAAAGGTGGTCGCAACAAAATCCAGGTCCTCCCATATGTATTGCTTACTTCTTGGTGCTCACTTTACCATTTGGAGTTTTCTTTCCATCCACCCCACCCAAAGTTGATTGTTTACCATTCTTGATTGGGATATGAGCCGTTCCATTAGCCTTTTTGGGTAACGGAGATGTCCTTTTCGCAGGATTTATCCCTCTGAAAGAGATTCAAAACCAGTGTAACTCACAACAGCAGTGCACAAACTTGATAATTGCTAGAGAAATTCAATAGTTAGTAATTGAACTTACCTGATGTCTGTACTTTTTACACTCTTGGTTTGGGCCTTCTTTGCAACTGAGCCGCCCCCATTGGCAGTAACAGAAGCTTTTGGGGCGCTGGCTGGCCGCACCGAATCTTGTTCTGATGAGCAAGTAGTTTCAACTTCGCCGTCATCTGAATCCTCTGTTGCGACAGACCCGGCCCGACTCCATTGTTGGTCAGGACTGCTTCGTTGATACAATGCTAGATCATGTGTAGCATCAGGTCCCAATTCTGGTAAGGAATTGCTGCTCCTCAACCGGGTATTGTCGCCATTACAACCATCAAGCCACGAAGATGGATCGCTGACAAGCATGTCTGACAATTCGAAGTTTGGCTTGGTCTGCCTTGTAGGAGTACCGTTGCTTCGATTCTTCCATATTACAATGTAGAAAATTAGATTGATTATACTGTGTGCTAGCTCTGCTGATGCTTACGTTGTATTTAAAGTTGTTCGGCAAATGCAGTCAAGTATCTCTATAATTTCATTTTTGTAAAACAGAATGCCTTTACCCTCATATAATACATGCTACAAGATATATATGTATGTTCACTAGATAGACTAGTAAACACACCAAACTTTCAGGCAAAGAAGAATCATCCGAGTATATGAGTCTAATGGTATCTGTGGCTAGTTAGAACTATTTTTGCAGCTTTGCATTACAAATTTTGATCAAGAAAAAGTTGTGCTATGAATTTCAGCTTGGAAAATGAATACCTCTAGACATCCAGCTTCTTCCCTTGGGTGCCCGGATGCGGGGGATGCATGACTGATCCTAATGTCTCTTAATATATCTGGGCTCGAATGTGTACTTCGTATGCTTTCATTTTCTCCATCTTTGCTAGCCAAAGCTGCCTTGAGGCAAGCAATCTGCAGTAAGATAAACATGAGCAGAAGTTGCTTTAGAGCCACCTAAAGCTAGTCCTTATGACAGTAACATAGAGGAGGCTGGTAACTAAATTAACCTGTTCCTTGAGCTCTTTGACTTCTCCTCCTTCCTTGTTTGTCTTGGCTGCTCCAAGCTCAACACTGGCAACTCTCTCAGCAAACTTCAAAGTGCTTATTGATTCACCAACGGCATCCGGTTCGGGGGCTATGTGAACAAACATCAATGTTTTTGCTTGTCCTCCTGAGAATAGCAAGCACATATTATTAGTATTATACATATTTTCGGCTCCAAGAAGGTGCAAATTAAGGATGTCAAGTTTTAGAGATACCAAGAGAGTCCTGCAGTAATTGAGTAAGTTTGCTATTCCGGTAAGGAACATGAGCATTTTTCTGGGCGAGGGATGCAATGACATCCCCTAGTGCTGCCAGTGACTTGTTTATGTGTTGTGCCTCCTTCAGTCTGTCTCCCACAACCTCGGATTTATCGACTCTTTCGCTGCCAGCTAAATCCACAAGATGCATGCAGCCTCTTAGCACGGTACCTGATGTTAAATCTCGCCCTTGAACATGGACTGTTACACAACTGTAAAGTGCAATTCTCAACCATCAGCTAAAACACCACGTTGGCATGAAAGGCAACATTCAAAAATCAAGCACTACCTATGGGAGCGACTACTTCTGTCATTCATAGCCGTTGAGCAAACTGCACGGTTCTTGTGACCAAGATTCATCAAATCAACCACATCGGAGGTCGACGCGACCGGAACTCTGTTTGCATCTGGAACTGCAATGCCATTCTGAGAGCTATTTCGAATCTCTAATGTTGATTGATGTTAAGGAGATCAAGTATATCATCAAAAAAAAGGAGATTCTTTTTTGTATTAGGATAACGATGACTACTGACAGTCTGACATGATCAGTATCTAATCCAGCAGCAAAGGATATTTCTTGTTTGGACCACTGTGAAGAAGATCTCTCACTTGTTCATTGTAGATCTCCATCATCTGCACAGAAATTTCATAACAAAATGTGTCCCTCCTCTGTGCTTGAATATCGAACAGATCATTTAAAGCCCTATAATTGACACCAAGCCCTTCTTCTGTCAGTATTTTAGGACCACTCTGCAACATCACAAAAATATTGTTTTGATTTTGCAATGAAACTAAAATTACCACAAAGATGGGAAAATTGTGTACCATTGTAAAGGTCTTCCCTGACCCAGTTTGGCCATACGCAAATATACATACGTTGTAACCATCAAGAACAGAACGGACTAAAGGCTGCATGTCAACAAAGATCTCCGCTGCAGTAATGAAAGTGTGCATGTCATTTTGATTGCCAAAGATACTACTACTATATAAAAGAAATAACACGGTAGAGCAACTTGTAGGTACAACCTTGTGTGGCTAAGGGCCCAAAGACCCTATTGAAAGTAAAAGATTTCCGCGCATCTTTTCCTTGTTTCGATGAAGTCATGAGAGTGATAGTTCTATCTTCTATGCCAGCAACACAGCTTGAGGAACTTACTTTTCCAGGCAGGAAAGGTCTCACTCGACAGTACACTCTAATATTCCCTGGTGACAAAGGACAAACTGAAGTATTAGTATGCAGCATTCCACCACGAAGGATGAGTCTGCAATCATGAAGACCTCATTTTGTATGACTCAAACAATAGTACCTCTAAGATCCTGTATTTGGTTGTACAGCTTACGGTTTTCCTCGAGAACTTTATGATACCCAGAAGCCGCATGAGAAATAGTGCGCAGATGATTTCCTATTTCAACAAGAAAGAACATAAGATGGCTTCAATGATTTCGAAGAAAAATGTATAAAATATTATAAACGCCCAAAACTGAGGATTTGGTTTACCAAGCTTAGCAAGGTCTTCAGAGTATTGCAATTTGAACTGCTCTATCCCAGACTTAACAGTACAAAGGTTACTTTTCATATCCTACAGAAAACATCAACACCCAGAGGAAGATGGTGGAAATGCAAAGTAACAGAAATCAGAAAAGAAGCTTGAACTTTATAAATACCTGGATCTGTTTCTTTTGTAGCTCAAAATGTATATCTGCCCTTGCCTGTATGTCTTTTGCCACGCTATCACCGTTCACCAGCACAACAGCACTGACATCTCCCGTACTACCCACAGAATTGTGATCTTCGTCGTCCATCTTCACGTTATTAGTGACACAACTGTTGTCTTCTTCGTCCGTCTTCACATGATTAGTGACAGACTCGTGATCTTCTTCGTCCATCTTTACATTATTAGCGAGTCAATGAAAAATACTTGGTTATTTATCCATTTCAGCCATGGAAAAGGGAATAAATTTCATTTCAACAGTATGTTAGATATGTCAAGACAACAAAATAGATACCTTCCCATGATCGCTGGTGGAAGTTGCCTCCATTTCCTGTGGTGTGTCTGATGACTCTGTTTTACATACTGAGCTACTGTCATTAGGATCTATAGTGTATTTCACCTATTAAGAGTTCTCTATTAGTCCAGCAGCGCATGAGGTAGCATAACCACAACTACAAGGTCATCAGAACAATCTGAAATATGTGAACATACCAAATCATTCTGGTTTGCCATACGACGCTCAAATTCATGAATAACCTTGCTCAAGAGTGATTCTACAAGCTGCAAATTAGCAGAGCCCCTTATACAAAAATTGATCCTCGTGAATCACGTTGCGTGAAAAGTAAATTATCCAGTAGGCTCACCAATGGAACTTCTTCTGGTTTCTTATCTGATAGAATTGTTTGAACAAGCATTCTGATGGAGTCTGAAGTAATCTACAACCGCGAATGTAACAAATATAATTTCAGAGTAAAGAAAATCACCTAGTTTGATGTAAGAGCCGCAAATATATAGAGTACTAACTATTCTGTCTTTGAATGAATAGGCACTTACTGTTTCAGCGGGTTCTAGGGAACAATCAAGACCTAAAGTTTTCTCCAGTGATACGCCATCCCGGAGTAGCTCAGCTGAGTGACTCCTCGTCATCGCCTTCATAAAAGGTTCGTTCTTACGAACAGAGCATTTTGCAGACATTGAAGGCTTTACAATGCCGCCATGTTTAAATAAAGATTGTTTGCCGAGTTGCTTAGTTTCAGCAAATGACTTGAGGGCAAGAACACAGTCTACAACTCGGACCCCTTGTCCACCCTATAGTTGAGTTTAAGACGAATTCGTTAAGTTCACTGTGGCGAAAGAAACACAATGCATGTTTTTTGCACAAGCTGAAGCAACATTCCTTTGAAAGTGCACTATGAGGCAGGAGTTAACACTGCAAAACTGTACTCCCAAGGGGATTAGCCGTAGACGTCTAGATTTAACTGAAAATGATAGTGTCACCTTTTCCAGGTCGGACACCTCAAATGTTGGGAGACCTAAATCTTGTAGGCCTGTGAGGAAATTCCTCACGTTTTCGAAGTACTGGTATGCACAGAGAGCTGAACCATCTGAAGGGATAGTAGAAACCGAGTGGACCTCCACAACCTAGAATCATCACACTCAGCATGCAAAATCACCAAAAGGGAACTTGAAATTTTAAAGACTTGAAGGGGACGAATGCAACCTTCGGCACGGTGCCAGGCTGAATCTTGTTGACTGCATTGCAAAGAATGATGCCATTCCTCAGGCCAACCCGGAATTCCTCCTCAGACGGTTCTTCGGCAAGGTTCTTCGCGCAGACTACCCCTACTGTCCTTCTCAACCAGCTGGCTGCTTCATTCCTTCTTACTGCTGCATTTATCAACCCGAAACAAGCACAATTTTCAACCAATTCAGATACGTTAGCGACGACACTGCGTTAGCTGTAGAATTTAGGTGTTCAGATTAACAGTTACTGACAGGCTGATGCTTGAATTCTGAAATACTGGTACAGAACACATTGAACACTTTGTTGACTTAATGAGATTACATTTTGTCGTCAACTGGATAGATGGTACAGCTAGATCATGAATGCGAAATTCAACTGGATAGATAGTTTCAGCTATCATCACTGAGAGTGCAGGAAAAAGTTACTGAAGCATGGTCT
>NC_041386.1:429556479-429608575 GCF_002162155.2 Triticum dicoccoides | reverse complement strand
ATCTGATCATCTTATTATCGAACAAGGTTTTCTTCTAATTCTTTCCTCCACTTGCCGGTAACAAGTAAAGATGAATTCGTTGTGCTGAACATGCAAAAGACTGTAATTCTTCATTAGATGTCGGCTAAAGGTGTGGCTGCCACTGTTTGAGCACAATCTAAGCTCCAGCCCAGAAAGAAAACACTAAACGTATGGACCAAAAGTGTAATTCAATCCTTGGTTGAGATGTACCCGGGTCCAAGCATCATCAATCAACTAGTACTCCCTCCATAAAGAAATATAAGAGCGTTTAGATCACTACTTTAGTGATCTAAACGCTCTTATATTTGTTTACAGAGGGAGTACAAGATTTCACGAAATCAAAAAGATTATAAGCCCCTAATGAAGAAGGGAAGGAGCCAAGAGAACAGCTCACCGGCCACCTCGGCCTTGCGCCAGGCCATGTCAATGTTCCTCCCCATCACCAGCACTTCGCCTACACCCCCTCCTCCCCCTAATCCTTCCCCGTGCATCCTCAGCATGTCCTCCACGATGGCTGTCGCCGCCACCGCCTCCCGCTCCGGCGACGCCATAGAAGCCCCGGGTCAGGCGACCCGAACACGGCTGGAACGCCCGGGAGGAGGCGGCGACAGGGGGGAGGCACGATCGCGGGTGGATTGGGGGGGAAGAAATCGGTGGAAGAGGAGAGGGGCGCTCTTCCTTCTCCTCCAAACGGTGGTGGTGGCGCTCACGAGCGGGTTGGTGTTTTCCTTTTTTTGAGGTGGTGGCGAGGGTGGGGAGTGGAAATAGGAAAACTTTGAGGGTGTGGACTCCATATATCGCTAGGGGATTAGGGGCGACTAAAAATGGGAGCTTTTTCTTTTCAAGACTATTTCTGGCTTTTGCAGCTCGTTTCCCTCGTTTGGGAAAACAAGAGTAGAAAGAAAAAAAAATCATGAATCAATCAAAATGTGTTGTGCATTTCACAATGCCGGAATAAAGATTTTGGGAAAATGTGTGGACTTAAACGAACAAAGATTGGTAGACGGGAACTCCAAACTAACTCGAGCGAAACTTCAGGGTGTGTTCTGTATATTACCGAGATTTGGCTAGGTGTATACTGACTGGATTCTCATTAATTTGGACGCACAACTGTGTCCCGTGTCTCAAATGATATTTGTCATCGATCTTTTCGGAATATATGCAATGTTGGTTGTGTATCTTTGTATTAATAGAAGAAAATAATGTGGTACCCCGAAAACGATTACGTGACATAAACAAGTCATGCACGGAAAGAGCACAATGAAGAAAGAAAAAACACAATTAAGTGAGGCCTCGCTTAGCTAAGCATGGTCTAGCATTTGCCATTTGGTCACCTGTGGTTTGTTAGCACCAATGGATCTTCCCATCAAAAATAAAAATACCAATGAATCTTTGCTACGAGTTGTGCCTAATTTGTTTACTTCGTTTGGATTGAGAAGGGGAACGTGGCAATTTTCTTTCCAAGCTGCCAATCAGTTGTAGTAAGACTTTGGTCAAATGAAGTCCAATTAATGTAGTTTATTGTTTGGAAGAAAATTAAGGAGTAGCTCCGGTTGCCGCAAAGAAAAAAAGGAGTAGCTCCGGTTGCAAAAGACCAGGTCAGCATAGTTCATGCCGGCCTCTCATTGTATATACAGACAAACAAAATGAAATTACCCTACATCGTCCAAACCTCGAAGCATCATGCTAGTTCTATATTAGAATGTTGGGAGATTTTCTCGTTCGTACGATGATTGGATTGTCTCTTGTGTTGAACCTCTTTTTTTTTTCTAAAAAGAAGGATAACCCTCGGCCTCTGCATCAATCGATGCATGCGGCCATATTATTAAATAAAAACGTTCTTTTTCGCTTGTGTTGAACCTAGCCCCCGGCTTCTTGTGCTGAACCTAGCTGTCAAAGAGTTATTATTCGTTCTTTTTCGCTTGTGTTTGTTAGTTTCCTTTGTCTTATGGCCTCTAAGCCACCACAGGAGGTGAAGAGAACCCAAGGATGCACGTTGAAATGCAATTACAGTTTCTACGATGCTAGATTTGTGTGTCTTTGACTACGGTGTCACAACGATAAAAGCGGTGTCTCACATCAAAGTCACACGGCTATTAGTTTTACGAACAACATTGCAAACACTAGAAAGCATGTGGTGTTTGGTCCCACTAATTGATGATCTCAAATCCTTTGGATTTTCGCCCTCTGCTTAGGCCCTTCTCGGCGGCAATGATGGTGTCGAATGAGTTTTGGCAAGTGGTTCTCTCGTTTCAATTTTTGGGCTCCCGATCTTCTTCATTGACAATATTGCGATGAATCAGTTGTTTCACGAATGTCATGCAAAAGGGTCTGTCCCAAGTAGAGGTTTGTTTAGTGATATCAGGTTCTCACCTATTAATATGGCTAGCTCAAGTGTTTATTCAATAACTTTGAGGTTACTGTAGGATGTTTCGTATTTTTCCGGACTTTCACCTGAGCCATGGTGGGAAGTCAAGATGTAAAAGGTAAAACTAGAGACGGCGACTTCAAAAACCATAATGTGACTTTAAGTTCTACCATGGATTTTTGGTGTTTGCCTTTGCTTTGATTAGTTTGATTTGATATACCGTTTTAACCATCAGTAAATTTTGCTTTTTTACTTAGAAAAACCAACATGAATCTCCGAGCAAAATCAAATGACATAAGAGTTACGAAATTTTGTTAATTTTGTAAAATTAAATCCGTTGAAGTATATGATTTCCTACATAGTGAAACTATCTCAAATAACTGTCTTTTGTTTAGTAATTTGCATCACTATCGAACATCTATCAAAATTCCGACGAAATCCATGTCCTTTTCTATTCCTTGTTTTCTTTGAGCAAACATTCCTTGGACTGGGCCGGTTTTAAGTCGACGAAGACACTCGCCACCATGGGCAGAGCAACACACATAATAGAGCATCATTTCAAAACCACAATTTGTGAAATTAGATCTAAAATGCAAAATGAAATTGAAACGTAAAAAATACAGTGTTTGATTCAAAGTAGACATAACAAATACTTCAAATGATTTGAAATAAACATAACATAAAAATTAAATATGCACTTAAACACAGACATCAAACATAAAGCAAAAAGCACGAAGATCAAACATAGAGCATCACTCCCGACTGCCCGGTGCAACGGGGCGGCAACGATCGGTGCCTCCTTCCTCCCCCCATGAGGCCGCTGCGGACGAGTCACTTCCCTTCGGATCGCCTAGGCCGGGGCGACGACACTGACCGTGAGTGGACGAGGTCAGGGCGGTCAGAGGCATGGGGGCGCGGAGCAGGTGGCAAAAACAGGATTTGTTAAATCTGAGTCGACTGAAACTTAAATAAGCCTTAGCTGATGTTATATTCGTGGAATCTTATGTGAAAATTCATGCAAATTTTTTATTAGCATTTTTTTACATGCCATATCAATTGACTTAAATTTGAAGTCTCGTCAACTGAGACCTAGGCACGTAAAACCGTCCGTGAGTCTAGCAAGTAGAGGTTTTGTGCTTCCTTGGTGTTTACCGCTGCTGAACCGCGCAAGCACCGTGGGATGACTCCTGGACGGCCACGGCATCCCTGAACTTGGCGTAGATGTCTCCCTTGTAGAAGCTCCAGGTCCTCCACACCAGCAGCAGCGACACGAGCGCGCTGCCCACGGTGACGGCCGTTACGATGAGGAACGACTCTCTGAAGCAACGCACGCCCATGCACGTCCTGCTCTCGCCGTTCCCGCGCTGCCTCGCCGCCTCCGCGTCGTAGAGCCGCCCGGCGACGCACACGTTGAGCACGTAGGCGCCCACGGGGCTGGCCGCGGCCCCCAGGTTGTAGAGCGTGGCGTAGTACCTCAGCCCGAACACCTCGGAGATGATGGCGTAGATGAGCGGCCACTGCGCGCCGAAGCAGAAGCCCACGATGATGGAGGCGGCGTAGAGCGACCGCGGCACGGCGAGCGCGATGAGTAGGTGGCCGGCGCAGGAGAGGAGGAGCACCAGCGTGAGCGCCAGCGGCCGCGGGACGCCGTGCCGCGCCAGCAGGGCCTCGGACGCGAACCCGGCCGTCACCCGCCCGGCGTAGTTCCAGACGCTGACGAGGGAGACCAAGGTGTTGATGCTCTGCGCCGGGTACCCCAGCGACTGCCCGATCTGCCCTATGTTGTCGATCGCCGTCAGCGTCCCGCCCACGCCGCAGATGGTGGCCAGGAACAGCACCAGCATGTCCACGCTCACCAGCGCCTGAGGGATGGAGTAGTCCTCCCCGTGCGCCGGCGGGTTGAACATGTGCTTCAAGCCAGAGCCGAGGCAAGAAGAAGACGACGGCGGCGGATGCTCTGCCACTTGCACGACTTCAGCGGTTAGCTTCTCCACGGTCACCCATGTCGATGTCCGGGGCTCCGGCGGAGGCTCTTGCTGGAGCTCTCTTTTCTCGAGCCAGTAGTAGTATGTTAGGTACACACTAGTTCTTCTCCTCTCAACTATGGTGATCTGAATCAGGTAGCAGTACAACTGGGGAAGGAGATGAGAAGGGGATTAGGATTACAGAGAGATACACACACACGCCGCCGCCGCCGCCTGATCCTAGTCGGGATGCCCGCTCTCTACCTGCCTTATATCCTTCTGCAACCTGGTCTCCTGAGCTGAACATGTAGGAGATCCATTGGGGTCCAGTAAACTTGTGGCAAGGCCTCCTCTCCCTTCTGGGCCGGCTCGGTACCGTGGCTTCTCTCGGCCCAGGTGTAGCTGGGACGCTAACACCCCCTCCTTCTTCAGATACGACTTGACCCCAAGTTGGTGTTGGGTTTCGTAGTAATTTCAAAAAAATTCCTACGCACACGCAAGATCATGATGATGCATAGCAACGAGAGGGGAGAGTGTTGTCTACGTACCCTTGTAGACCGCAACGGAAGCGTTGACGCAACGTAGAGGAAGTAGTCGTACGTCTTCCGATCCGACCGATCCAAGCACCGTTACTCCGGCACCTCCGAGTTCTTGGCACACGTACAGCTCGATGACGCTCCCCGGGCTCCGATCCAGCAAAGCTTCGGGGATGAGTTTCGTCAGCACAACGGTGTGGTGACGATGATGATGTTCTACCGACGCAGGGCTTCGCCTAAGCACTACTACGATATGACCGAGGTGGAATATGGTGGAAGGGGGCACCGCACACGGCTAAGGAACGATCACGAAGATCAACTTCTGTGTCCTAGGGTGCCCCCTTGCCTCCGTATATAAAGAATCCAAGGGGGGGTGCGGCCGGCCTAGAGGAGGCGCGCAGGAGGAGTCCTACTCCTACCGGGAGTAGGACTCCCCTCCCGTTCCTTGTCCAACTAGGAGAGGTGGAGGGAGAGAAGGAAAGGGGGGGGGGCGCCGCCCCTCCCTCCTTGTCCAATTCGGACTAGGGGGAGAGGGGGCGCCCGGCCTGCCCTGGCAGCCCCTTCCTCTTCTCCACATTAGGCCCATAAGGCCCATTAACCCCCGGGGGGTTCCGGTAACCCTCCGGTGCTCTGGTTTTATCCGAAACTTCCCCGGAACTCTTCCGGTGTCCGAATATAGTCATCCAATATATCAATCTTTATGTCTCGACCATTTCGAGACTCCTCGTCATGTCCGTGATCACATCTGGGACTCCGAACTAACTTCGGTACATCAAAATGCATAAACTCATAATAACTGTCATCGTAACGTTAAGCGTGCGGACCCTACGGTTCGAGAACAATGTAGACATGACTGAGACAAATCTCCGGTCAATAACCAATAGCGGGACCTGTATGCCCATATTGGCTCCTACATATTCTACGAAGATCTTTATCGGTCAGACCGCATAACAACATACGTTGTTCCCTTTGTCATCGGTATGTTACTTGCCCGGGATTCGATCGTCGGTATCCAATACCTAGTTCAATCTCGTTACCGGCAAGTCTCTTTACTCGTTCCGTAATACATTATCTAACAACTAACTTATTAGTTGTAATGCTTGCAAGGCTTATGTGATGTGCATTACCGAGAGGGCCTAGAGATACCTCTCCGACAATCGGAGTGACAAAACCTAATCTCGAAATACGCCAACCCAACATTTACCTTTGGAGACACCTGTAGTACTCCTTTATAATCACCCAGTTACGTTGTGACGTTTGGTAGCACCCAAAGTGTTCCTCCGGTAAACGGGAGTTGCATAATCTCATAGTTATAGGATCATGTATAAGTCATGAAGAAAGCAATAGCAACATACTAAATGATCGGGTGCTAAACTAATGGAATGGGTCATGTCAATCAGATCATTCACTTAATGATGTGATCCCGTTAATCAAATAAAAACTCCTTGTTTATGGTTAGGAAACATAACCATCTTTGATTAATGAGCTAGTCAAGTAGAGGCATACTAGTGACACTTTGTTTGTCTATGTATTCACACATGTATTATGTTTCCGGTTAATACAATTCTAGCATGAATAATAAACATTTATCATGATATAAGGAAATAAATAATAACTTTATTATTGCCTCTAGCGCATATTTCCTTCAGTCTCCCACTTGCACTAGAGTCAATAATCTAGATTACACAGTAATGATTCTAACATCCATGGAGTCTTGGTGCTGATCATGTTTTGCTCGTGGAAGAGGCTTAGTCAATGGGTCTGCTACATTCAGATCCGTATGTATCTTGCAAATCTCTATGTCTCCCACCTGGACTAGATCCCGGATGGAATTGAAGCGTCTTTTGATGTGCTTGGTTCTCTTGTGAAATCTGAATTCCTTTGCCAAGGCAATTGCACCAGTATTATCACAAAAGATTTTCATTGGACCCGATGCACTAGGTATGACACCTA
The DNA here is from genome assembly GCF_002162155.2 of Triticum dicoccoides. NCBI lineage: Eukaryota > Viridiplantae > Streptophyta > Magnoliopsida > Poales > Poaceae > Triticum > Triticum dicoccoides. Next base: position 429,601,733 of record NC_041386.1, on the reverse strand, counting down.
GATCGGATATGAACTCCTTCATCCAGACTCCTTCATTTGCTGCTTTCGAAGCAGCTATGTACTCTGCTTCACATGTAGATCCCGCTACAATGCTTTGTTTAGAACTGCACCAACTAACAGCTCCACCGTTTAATGTAAACACGTATCCGGTTTGCAATTTAGAATCGTCCGGATCAGTGTCAAAGCTTGCATCAACGTAACCTTTTACGATGAGCTCTTTGTCACCTCCATATACGAGAAACATATCCTTAGTCCTTTTCAGGTACTTCAGGATGTTCTTGACCGCTGTCCAGTGATCCATTCCTGGATTACTTTGGTACCTCCCTGCTAGACTTATAGCAAGGCACACATCAGGTCTGGTACACAACATTGCATACATGATAGAGCCTATGGCTGAAGCATAGGGAACATCTTTCATATTCTCTCTATCTTCTGCAGTGGTCGGGCATTGAGTCTTACTCAACTTCACACCTTGTAACACAGGCAAGAACCCTTTCTTTGCTTGATCCATTTTGAACTTCTTCAGAACTTTGTCAAGGTATGTGCTTTGTGAAAGTCCAATTAAACGTCTTGACCTATCTCTATAGATCTTTAATGCCTAATATGTAAGCAGCTTCACCGAGGTCTTTCATTGAAAAACTCTTATTCAAGTATCCCTTTATGCTATCCAGAAATTCTACATCATTTCCAATTAGTAATATGTCATCCACATATAATATCAGAAATGCTACAGAGCTCCCACTCACATTCTTGTAAATACAGGCTTCTCCAAAAGTCTGTATAAAACCAAATGCTTTGATCACACTATCAAAACGTTTATTCCAACTCTGAGAGGCTTGCACCAGTCCATAAATGGATCGCTGGAGCTTGCACACTTTGTTAGCTCCCTTTGGATCGACAAAACCTTCTGGTTGCATCATATACAACTCTTCTTCCAGAAATCCATTCAGGAATGCAGTTTTGACATCCATCTGCCAAATTTCATAATCATAAAATGCGGCAATTGCTAACACGATTCGGACAGACTTAAGAATCGCTACGGGTGAGAAGGTCTCATCGTAGTCAATCCCTTGAACTTGCCGAAAACCTTTTGCGACAAGTCGAGCTTTGTAGACAGTAATATTACCGTCAGCATCAGTCTTCTTCTTGAAGATCCATTTATTCTAAATTGCTTGCCGATCATCGGGCAAGTCAACCAAAGTCCATACTTTGTTCTCATACATGGATCCCATCTCAGATTTCATGGCTTCAAGCCACTTTGCAGAATCTAGGCTCACCATTGCTTCTTCATAGTTCATAGGTTCATCATGATCTAGCAGCATGACTTCCAGAACGGGATTACCGTACCACTCTGGCGCGGATCTTACTCTGGTTGATCTACGAGGTTCAGTAGTATCTTGTTCTGAAGTTTCATGATCATTATCATTAGCTTCCTCACTAACTGGTGTAGGTGTCACAGAAACAATTTTTTGTGATGTACTACTTTCCAATAAGGGAGCAGGTACAGTTACCTTGTCAAGTTCTACTTTCCTCCCACTCACTTCTTTCGAGAGAAACTCCTTCTCCAGAAAGTTTCCGAATTTGGCAACAAAAGTCTTGCCTTCGGATCTGTGATAGAAGGTGTATCCAATAGTCTCCTTTGGATATCCTATGAAGACACATTTCTCCGATTTGGGTTCGAGCTTATCAGGTTGAAGCTTTTTCACATAAGCATCGCAGCCCCAAACTTTCAGAAACGACAACTTTGGTTTCTTGCCAAACCACAGTTCATAAGGCGTCGTCTCAATGGTTTTTGATGGTGCCCTATTTAATATGAATGCGGCCGTCTCTAGAGCGTATCCCCAAAACGATAGCGGTAAATCAGTAAGAGACATCATAGATCGCACCATATCCAGTAAAGTACGATTACGACATTCGGACACACCATTACGCTGTGGTGTTCCGGATGGCATGAGTTGCGAAACTATTCCACAATTTTTCAAATGTACACCAAACTCGTAACTCAAATTCTCCTCCACGATCAGATCGTAGAAACTTTATTTTCTTGTTACGATGATTTTCAACTTCACTCTGAAATTCCTTGAACTTTTGAAACGTTTCAGACTTATGTTTGATTAAGTAGATATACCCATATCTGCTTAAATCATCTGTGAAGGTGAGAAAATAACGATATCCGCCATGAGCCTCAATATTCATCGGACCACATACATCTGTATGTATAATTTCCAACAAATTTGTTGCTCTCCCCATAGTACCGGAGAACGGCGTTTTAGTCATCTTGCCCATGAGGCACGGTTCGCAAGTACCAAGTGATTCATAATCGAGTGGTTCCAAAAGTCCATCAGTATGGAGTTTCTTCACACGCTTTACACCGATATGACCTAAACGGCAGTGCCACAAATAAGTTGCACTATCATTATCAACTCTACATCTTTTGGCTTCAACATTACGAATATGTGTATTACTACTATCGAGATTTAACAAAAATAGACCACTCTTCAAGGGTGCATGACCATAAAAGATATTACTCATATTAATAGAACAACCATTATTCTCCGATTTAAATAAATAACCGTCTCGCATCAAACAAGATCCAGAAATAATGTGCATGCTCAACGCTGGCACCAAATAACAATTATTTAGGTCTAATATTAATCCCGAAGGTAGATGTAGAGATAGCGTGCCGACTTCGATCACATCGACTTTGGAACCATTTCCCACGCGCATCGTCACCTCGTCCTTAGCCAATCTTCGCTTAATCCGTAGTCCCTGTTTCGAGTTGCAAATATTAGCAACAGAACCAGTATCAAATACCCAGGTGCTACTGTGAGCATTAGTAAGGTACACATCAATAACATGTATATCACATATACCTTTGTTCACCTTGCCATCCTTCTTATCCGCCAAATACTTGGGGCAGTTCCGCTTCCAGTGACCAGTCTGCTTGCAATAGAAGCACTCAGTTTCAGGCTTAGGTCCAGGTTTGGGTTTCTTCCCTTGAGTAGCAACTTGCTTGCCGTTCTTTTTGAAGTTCCCCTTCTTCTTCCCTTTGCCCTTTTTCTTGAAACTAGTGGTCTTATTGACCATCAACACTTGATGCTCCTTCTTGATTTCTACCTCCGCAACTTTCAGCATCGCGAAGAGCTCGGGAATAGTCTTATTCATCCCTTGCATATTATATTTCATCACGAAGCTCTTGTAGCTTGGTGGCAGTGATTGGAGAATTCTGTCAATGACGCAGTCATCTGGAAGATTAACTCCCAACTGAATCAAGTGATTATTATACCCAGACATTTTGAGTATATGCTCACTGACAGAACTGTTCTCCTCCATCTTGCAGCTATAGAACTTATTGGAGACTTCGTATCTCTCAATCCGGGCATTTGCTTGAAATATTAACTTCAACTCCTGGAACATCTCATATGCTCCATGACGTTCAAAACGTCATTGAAGTCCTGATTCTAAGCCGTAAAGCATGGCACACTGAACTATCGAGTAGTCATCAGCTTTGCTCTGCCAGACGTTCATAACATCCGGCGTTGCTCCTGCAGCAGGCCTGGCATCCAGCGGTGCTTCCAGGACATAATTCTTCTATGCAGCAATGAGGATAATCCTCAAGTTACGGACCCAGTCCGTGTAATTGCTACCATCATCTTTCAACTTTGCTTTCTCAAGGAACGCATTAAAATTCGAACAACAGCACGAGCCATCTATCTACAATCAAACATAAACAAGCAAGATACTACTCAGGTACTAAGTTTCATGATAAATTTAAGTTCAGTTAATTTACTTAAAGAACTCCCACTTAGATAGACATCTCTCTAATCCTCTAAGTGATTACGTCATCCAAATCAACTAAAGCATGTCCGATCATCACGTGAGATGGAGTAGTTTCATTGGTGAACATCTTTATGTTGATCATATCTACTATATGATTCACGCTCGACCTTTCGGTCTCCGTGTTCCGAGGCCATATCTGTATATGCTTGGCTCGTCAAGTTTAACCTGAGTATTCCGCGTGTGCAACTATTTTGCACCCGTTGTATTTGAACGTAGAACCTATCACACCCGATCATCACGTGGTGTCTCAGCATGAAGAACTTTCGCAATGGTGCATACTCAGGGAGAACACTACTTGATAATTTAGTGAGAGATCATCTTATAATGCTACCGTCAATCAAAGCAAGATAAGATGCATAAAAGATAAACATCACATGCAATCAATATAAGTGATATGATATGGCCAGCATCATCTTGTGCTTGTGATCTCCATCTCTGAAGCACCGTCGTGATCACCATCGTCACCGGCGTGACACCTTGATCTCCATCGTGGCGTCATTGTCGTCTCGCCAAGCTTGTGCTTCCACGACTATCGCTACCGTTTAGTGATAAAGTAAAGCATTATAGCGCGATTGCATTGCATACAATAAAGCGACAACCATATGGCTCCTGCCAGTTGCCGATAACTCGGTTACAAAACATGATCATCTCATACAATAAAAATCAGCATCATGTCTTGACCATATCACATCACAACATGCCCTGCAAAAACAAGTTAGACGTCCTCTACTTTGTTGTTGCAAGTTTTACGTGGCTGCTACGGGCTTAAGAAAGAACCAATCTTACCTACGCATCAAAACCACAACGATAGTTTGTCAAGTTGGTGCTGTTTTAACCTTCGCAAGGACCGCGCGTAGCCACAATCAGTTAAACTAAAGTTGGAGAAACTGTCACCCACAAGCCACCTCTGTGCAAAGCACGTCGGGAGAACCGGTCTCGCGTAAGCGTACGCGTAATGTCAGTCTGGGCCACTTCATCCAACAATACCACCGAACCAAAGTATGACATGCTGGTAAGCAGTATGACTTATATCGCCCACAACTCACTTGTGTTCTACTCGTGCATATAACATCAACATATAAAACCTAGGCTCGGATGCCACTGTTGGGTTTCGTAGTAATTTCAAAAAAATTTCTACGCACACGCAAGATCATGATGATGCATAGCAACAAGAGGGGAGAGTGTTGTCTACGTACCCTTGTAGACTGCAACGGAAGCGTTGACGCAACGTAGAGGAAGTAGTCGTACGTCTTCCGATCTGACCGATCCAAGCACCGTTACTCCGGCACCTCCGAGTTCTTGGCACACGTACAGCTCGATGACGCTCCCCGGGCTCCGATCCAGCAAAGCTTCGGGGATGAGTTTCGTCAGCACAACGGCGTAGTGACGATGATGATGTTCTACCAAAGCAGGGCTTCGCCTAAGCACTACTACGATATGACCGAGGTGGAATATGGTGGAAGGGGGCACCGCACACGGCTAAGGAACGATCACGAAGATCAACTTCTGTGTCCTAGGGTGCCCCCTTGCCTCCGTATATAAAGGATCCAAGGGGGGGTGCGGCCGGCCTAGAGGAGGCGCGCAGGAGGAGTCCTACTCCTACCGGGAGTAGGACTCCCCTCCCGTTCCTTGTCCAACTAGGAGAGGTGGAGGGAGAGAAGGAAAGGGGGGGCGCCGCCCCTCCCTCCTTGTCCAATTCGGACTAGGGGGAGAGGGGGCGCGCGGCCTGCCCTGGCAGCCCCTTCCTCTTCTCCACATTAGGCCCATAAGGCCCATTAACCCCCCGGGGGGTTCCGGTAACCCCCCGGGGGGTTCCGGTAACCCCCGGTGCTCCGGCTTTATCCGAAACTTCCCCGGAACCCTTCCGGTGTCCGAATATAGTCATCCAATATATCAATCTTTATGTCTCGACCATTTCGAGACTCCTCGTCATGTCCATGATCACATCCAGGACTCCAAACTAACTTCGGTACATCAAAATGCATAAACTCATAATAACTGTCATCGTAACGTTAAGCGTGCGGACCCTACGGTTCGAGAACAATGTAGACATGACTGAGACAAATCCCCGGTCAATAACCAATAGCGGGACCTGGATGCCCATATTGGCTCCTACATATTCTACGAAGATCTTTATCGGTCAGACCGCATAACAACATACATTGTTCCCTTTGTCATCGGTATGTTACTTGCCCGAGATTCGATCGTCGGTATCCAATACCTAGTTCAATCTCGTTACCGGCAAGTCTCTTTACTCGTTCCGTAATACATCATCTCACAACTAACTTATTAGTTGTAATGCTTGCAAGGCTTATGTGATGTGCATTACCGAGAGGGCCCAGAGATACCTCTCCGACAATCGGAGTGAAAAAACCTAATCTCGAAATACGCCAACCCAACATGTACCTTTGGAGACACCTGTAGTACTCCTTTATAATCACCCAGTTACGTTGTGACGTTTGGTAGCACCCAAAGTGTTCCTCCGGTAAACGGGAGTTGCATAATCTCATAGTTATAGGAACATGTATAAGTCATGAAGAAAGCAATAGCAGCATACTAAACGATCGGGTGCTAAGCTAATGGAATGGGTCATGTCAATCAGATCATTCACTTAATGATGTGATCCCGTTAATCATATAACAACTCCTTGTTTATGGTTAGGAAACATAACCATCTTTGATTAATGAGCTAGTCAAGTGGAGGCATACTAGTGACACTTTGTTTGTCTATGTATTCACACATGTATTATGTTTTCGGTTAATACAATTCTAGCATGAATAATAAACATTTATCATGATATAAGGAAATAAATAATAACTTTATTATTGCCTCTAGGGCATATTTCCTTCAGTTGGTGCAGTAGGAAAACGTTGCCGGATGTCTTCGAGATCTTCCCAAGTATCTGGAGTAGCTTGATTGTCTTGCCAGTGCACGAGGCCCTGCTCGCGCATCTTGTGGGAGCCGCGACACCACTGTTTGTCCAGTATCTTGACAAGCACATTGGCAGTGTCTGACATGGCTGGGAGAGATGAGGAAGCACTTGTACCTGGTGTTAGCGCCTTGCGAAGCTGAGAGACGTGGAAGACATGAAATATGGATGATCCCTCTGGTAATTGAAGTTCATAGGTGACCTCGTTGATTCGTCGGATGACTAGGAAAGGCCCGAAGAATTTGAAGCTGAGCTTGTGGTTGGCTCGTCACGCCACTGACGTTTGAATGTATGGCTGTAATTTGAGGAAAACCTGATCACCCACTTGGAATTCTCTGGGGGTTCGCTTTTGATCAGCTTGGGTTTTCATAAGTTGCTTGGCCCGGACCAGGTGTTGGCGGAGCACGTCTTCCATCTGCTGGCGCTCCTCAAGCCACTCGTTGAGCTCAGGTAAAGGAGTGGCATGTTCTGGTACCACTCCTAATTGTCGTGGTTCTTGCCCATAAACCACAAAGAACGGGGTCTTACCCAATGTTGAGTGGTATGTTGAATTGTACCAGAATTCTGCTAATGGCAACCATCTGCTCCATGTTGTAGGGGCGCTGTGTACGAAGCAACGCAGGTATGTCTCAACGCATTGGTTGACGCGCTCAGTTTGCCCATTCGTTTGTGGGTGGTGTGAGGAGCTCATCTTCAGCTCCACCCCTTGCAGCTTGAAAATCTCTTGCCATACTTTGCTGGTGAAGACCGCGTCCCGATCTGAAATGATTGCTTCTGGCATCCCATGGAGCTTATAGACTTGATCAATGTATAGCTGTGCAATAGTCTGTGCAGTGTAAGGATGCTTAACTGGAAGAAAGTGGGCATACTTGGAAAAGGTGTCCACAATGACAAGTATGCAGTTGTATTGCCTGGATGGTGGTAACCCTCCAATGAAATCCATCGAGACGAGATCCCAGCAGCGCTTGGCAACGGGCAGGGGGTGCAGGAGGCTGGGATAATGCGCACGGTCAGGCTTGGCAAGATTGCACATACCCTTTAATTTATTGTTTCATACCCGGCCAGGCGAACAGGTGCTTGATACGGCGATAAGTAGCTGGAAATCCTGAGTGGACTCCGATAGCACTATCGTGCAAGGCGCGCATGATTTATTGCTGGAGATGTGCATTGTTACCTAACCAGACACGGCCTCTGAAACACACTATACCCTTACTGATGGTGAATTTTCCTCCGGCTATGGGTGCTACAGCCAGTTGAGTAATCAATTGCTGTGTTTTCTGGTCAGACTCGTAACCCTTGACAATTTCTTGCAACCATGTTGGTTGGCAAATTGAGAGAACATGTAGTTGCTCCGGAGCAGGGATGGGGCGCCGTGATAGAGCATCTGTGGCACTATTCTCCGTACCCTTGCGATAACAAATACGATATTGTAGGCCCAAGAGCTTGGTAAATGCTTTTTGCTGCCACGGAGTGTGTAGGCGTTGCTCTTCTAGATGGACCAGGCTGCGCTGGTCAGCCTTGACTAAGAATTCCCCAAACTAAAGATATGGACGCCATTGCTCAACAACCAAGACAATTGCGAGGTATTCTTTTTCATATGTTGACAACCCTTTGGTCCGGGGCCCGAATGCCTTGCTGAGATATGCAATGGGGTGTCCATCTTGCTGGAGGACAGTGCCCACTCCATATTCACAAGCGTCTATCTCGATAACAAACTGTTTTGTGAAATCCGGAAGTGCCAAGGTGGGGGTTGATGTTAAAGCTTGCTTCAGGGCTTCAAATGCAGATTGGGTTGCTTCTGTCCACTAGAATGGTACTTGTTTGCACATCAGGTTAGTGAGAGGCCGAGCGAGCATGCCAAACTGCTGGACAAAACGCCTGTAGTATCCTGCAAGCCCCCAAAAGGCACGGACATCCTTGACGCAGACTGGTACATGCCAATCAATCACTTGTTGGATCTTGGCACTGTCAGTGGAAACCCCTTGGGCTGAAATAGTGTGGCCAAGGTAGTTGAGTTCCCGTTGGGCGAAAACACATTTAGACCTCTTGACAACCCACTGATCACGTCGGAGGAGTGAGAGCACTTGCCGCAGGTGTTGGACATGCAGAGCAAGGGATTTGCTGAAAACCAGAATGTCGTCGAAGAAATACATGGCACATACCCTCAAGACAGGTTGCAGGGTGGTACTGATGCCTCCAAGGAATGTTGCTGGGGCCTCTCCCAGGCCAAAAGGAACCACTTTGTACTCGAAGTGTCCCTCATGTGTTTGAAACGCTATTTTCAACTCCTCGCCCTCAGCTAGACGGATTTGATGATATCCGGCGCGAAGGTCCAGTTTAGAGAACCACCGGGCCCCTGCCAATTCATCCAAGATGTCTTCGAGTACTGGAACTGGGTATTTACTGATGATGGTCATAGCATTCAACCATCGGTAATCGACACACATGCGCCATGTGTCGTCCTTTTTCTTGACTAATATGATCAGGGAGAAAAAAGGGCTTTTACTTTTCTGAATGAGGCCTGCCCTCAGCAGTTCTGCAACTTGGCGTTCGATCTCTGTTTTCAGCTCCGGCTTGTGGCGATATGCTCGTATGTTCATCGGTTGTGCTCCTTGCATCAGAGGTATGGTATGATCACATTCGCGTTTTGGGGGCAGCTCTGTGGGTTCCCGGAAGAGGTCCTGGTAGTCCAGCAGAACTTGGGCAACTTCCGGAGGTAGTTCTGTGTACTGGATGTCGGCGACATCCTCTAAATCCTTTGCAAAGCACAATTGAACTGCATAGGCCAACGCTGAGTGCTTCTCCATACTCACAAGCTATATTTTGTTAAGAGACTCACATGAGGTGGTTGATGACGTGATACCTTGCAAGATGATCGTGAATCCTTGATGTTCAATTTGCATGCGTCTCTTTGGTCAATCAATGAGCATGGGGCTGTGGTATTCCAACCAGTCCATCCCCAATATTACATCGTAAGAGCCCAAGGGAAGAACCCTGAAGTTGGTGGTAAACACATGACCCTGTGTATACCAGGAACAACCTGGAACTTCTTTATCACACCACAACTGAGATCCATTGGCTACTGCCACTTTCACAGGCTTGGCCATGTCCTGTACCCCTTGCAAACGGGGTAGCAAACTCTGAGAGACAAAGGATGCCGAGCTGCCGGAGTCCACTAGCATTAACACTTCCCGACCTTGCAACCATCCATGCAATTGAAGGCAGTTAGGGGCCTCTGTGCCTGAAACTGCGTTGATGGAGAGTTGCCAAACTTGCTCTGTTGCGTCATGCTGCCCTGGTTGAGAAATGTTCCCTGCATCTTCGAGTGGTGCGTCCATACTGAATAGGCTGAGCATTTCCTCGATCACGTGCAGCTTAACAGTTGGGGGACAGACATGACCATGCCCCCAACGTTCTCCACACTTGAAGCACAACCCCTTCGCACGCCGAAAATTACGCAGGGCAGTGATTTTGGATGCATTGCTGCCTGCACGAGCTACTTCAGTTGCGTGATGATCATCTGCTGCTGGTGATATAGTTGGTGCTCTTGCTGGTGCAGGTGGAGGTGGTAATGGAAGTGGTGTAGCCTGCCGCAGACGAGTTGAGGGGGGTACTCCTTCGGAATGATTGTACTAGCCCCCCCCCCCCCGGTTGCCCATCGGCTACTTCTTCTTGCAGAATGGCCAAGGCACAGGCTGTGTCAAGATCCTTGGGCCTCTGAACCATGACCACGACACGGATGTCCTGCCGCAGTCCCTCCACAAACCTCGTTAGGAAATACAAGGGATGGATAGCATCAGAATAGGAGATTAAATGATTCATCAAATTTTCAAACTGCTCAATGAAATCTGCCACAGAACTAGTTTGTCGTAATGAATAAAACTGACGGATCGGCAATTGATGACGGTCTCATCCAAAACGAGCACAGGGGAGATTGCAAAATGCTTCCCAATCAAGCTCGACTATTTTTCCTTGAATCGATTGGAGCCAGATCACTGCTGGTCCAGTGAAATGTAAGGTGGACATGGGAACATAGTAAGATGCATGAGTCTGGAACATGCTAAAATATTGTTCGCACATCGTCTTCCAGATTTTTGGATTTTCACCCGAAAATTGGGGAAACGAAATGGATGGCGGCGGTGCTCCTAGCCCAGTGACTATCTGATGCAAATTGGAATTGGAGGCCATGGCAGTATCTAGCAGACGTGATTGCATAGGAAGGTGGAAGTTGGGCATACCATTGGCCGGAGAGGTCGCCGGTGGGATGGCACCCACCGACAACCCGACCCGTAGAAGATGAGACTCGCCGTGGCCATCGGTCCCGTGGATCACACCGCCAGATGATGGATCGGAGAGATCCACCACCTTCGATCCACTCGCCGGCGGACTTGCCTTGGCTGTCTGCTCGCCCTGCAGCACGCTAACCGACGCCTGGAGCTTGGCGAGGCGCGTCTCCAGTGTTTCCAGGCGGTGAGTTCGTCCACCTGGGCGGATTGGTGGTCGATCCGCCCCGCAAGCTGCTTGATATCGGTGCGGATGTCATCGTTGGCCTTGTTCATGTTCTCCTGTAACTTGTCCAGGTAGGCCTTGAGCGCCATGTGATGCCCTCGATGCGGCTATATCTCCCACGTGTCGCAGCACGACTTAGAGGCATAACTGCATTGAAAGCAATGTCGCAAGTGAGGTAATCTTCGCAAACAACCCATGTAATACAATAAGGGAAAAGATACATAGTTGGCTTACAATCGCCACTTCACACAAATACATGAATAAAGCATTACATCATCCAGATACAATCAAGGTCCGACTACGGAACCAAAATAAAAGAAGACTACCCCAAATGTTACACAGATCCCTGATCGACCCCAACTGGGCCCCACTACTGAACAACAAGAACGAAACAACACAAAGGACAAGATCTTCATCGAGGCTCCTCCTTGAGCTTGGTTGCGTCATCTGCACGGTTCAACGGCACCTGCAAACTGGTTTTGGAAGTATCTGTGAGTCACGGGGACTCAGCAATCTCACACCCTCGCGATCAAGACTATTTAAGCTCATGGTAAGGTAAAAGGTATGAGGTGGAGCTGCAGCAAGCGACTAGCATATATGGTGGCTAACATACCCAAAAGAGAGCGAGAAGAGAAGGCAAAGCACGGTCGAGAAACTATGATCAAGAAGTGATCCTAGGACAACCTACGTCAAACATAACTCCAACACCGTGTTCACTTCCCGGACTCCGCCGAAAAGAGACCATCACGGTTACACACGCGGTTGATGTATTTTAATTAACATAAACTTCAGGTTTTTTACAACCGGACATTAACAAATTCCCATCTACCCATAACCGCGGGCACGGCTTTCGAAAGTTCAAATCCCTGCAGGGGTGTCCCAACTTAGCCCATCACAAGCTCTCACGGTCAACGAAGGATATTCCTTCTAGCGGGAAGACCCGATCAGGCTCGGAATCCCGGTTACAAGACATTTCGACAATGGTAAAACAAGACCAGCAACACCGCCCGAATGTGCCGACAAATCCCGATAGGAGCTGCACATATCTCGTTCTCAGGGCACACTCAGATGAGCTCTCCATACAACTAAAACCAAACCTCGAGTTTCTCCGAGGGGGCGCTGCACAGGGCTCTAGTTTGGACCAACACTCAGAGGAGCACTGGCCCCGGGGGGGTTAAAATAATGATGACCCTTGAGTCTGCAGAACCCAAGGGAAAGAAAAGGCTAGGTGGCGCATGGTAAAACCAATGTTGGGCATTGCTAGAGGAGTTTTATTCAAGGCGAACTGTCAAGGGGTTCCCATTATAACCCAACCGCGTAAGGAACGCAAAATCCGGGAACATAACACCGATATGACGGAAACTAGGGCGGCAAGAGTGGAACAAAACACCAGGCATAAGGCCGAGCCTTCCACCCTTTACCAAGTATATAGATGCATTAATTAAATAAGACATATTGTGATATCCCAACAAGTAAACAGGTTCCAACAAGGAACAACATCTCCATGTTCCAACAAGGAACAAACTTCAATCTTCACCTGCAACTAACAACGCTATAAGAGGGGCTGAGCAAAGTGGTAACATAGCCAAACAACGGTTTGCTAGGACAAGGTGGGTTAGAGGCTTTGTTCAACAATATAGGAGGAATGGTAAGCAAGTGGTAGGTATCGCATCATAGGCATAGCAAACGAGCAAGCATCTAGCAAGCAAAGATAGAAGTGATTTCGAGGGTATGGTCATCTTGACTGAAATCCCGCAAGGAAGAAGAACGAGTCCATGAAGAAGACAACCGAACGTAGTCGAACGGATCCTCACAAACGCGACGTTATCGGAACCAACCTGAAGAAGCAACACCAGAAAGAAGCACACAAGATAGTAAACAACCAACACCTAAACATGGCATGATGCACAACCAAGTATGATGCATGTCCGGTTTAATGAAGCATGGCACGGCAAAGTGCACAAGCAATCCTACAACTTAAGTGGAGCTCGATATGCAACTCAGTTGCATATTGACGAAACACCACGTGACTTATTTAGTTCTCTCCCGTTTGTGTACCCAACAATATTAAATGTTGATTAACATGGCAAGAGGGTGAAGCAAAGTAAAACTACCTACCTAGTCAAGTTTAAATGAGGCCGGAAGCAACGAACAACAATTCCGGTAAATCCCCATATGCATATATTAGGTTTGGTACTGTTCTGCCCTAAACCATATTTTATAGTTGTTAAACATGCAAAGTGGTGCCACCATGTTAAACTAGGCATTTTTCTACCCCATTTACATATAAAGTTTGTTACAAACCGAGTTACGGTTAAATAGTTATGAATTAAATCATTTTAGCAAGTTATTTAAGCAAAGTTAAACAAACAACATTATAAAAATTTTGAACATGGATGGAAATGACATATTATGAAACTACACAAAATTCTAAGCAACTTTCATATATAAATCATTTTAATCCGGTGCATAGATGATGAGTTTTTATATGCTTGAAACAGGAGGGTTTTTCTGTAAAAACTGCTGACTCTGAAAAATAGGGAAAATGTTCTATGTAAAAAAACAGGATACGGGCCGGATCTGGTTGGCCCATCAGGTAAGGAAAAAGGAGGGTGCTGGGATGTGGGTGGCTCACCCATGGGCCTCGGCCCAGTCAGCGGGCTGCAGCAGACCGGCTGGAGCTGTGGGCCGCGGTCAACGGTGAAGGGCAGGGGACTGGGCCTAGGCGCGCGGCTGGAGAGGAGATCGACCCGCTCGGGCGGGTTGACGATGCGGTCAACACACGCGTAGTTGCCTGGCATTGCTCGATGCAGAAGGAATCAGAGATCGCGGGGATGAACATGGCGAAGCAAGGACGTCGAAGGCTGATGGCGGCGCGGCTGCAGAAACCTGGGACGGTGGCCGGCGGGAGGCAGCGAGGTTGGCCGGATCCGAATAGATCCGAGCGGGGCCGATCCATTCCCGGCGATGGGAGACGACTCCGGTGCGGTGGAGCTCCAGCGGCGCGGGCGCAAAGCTTCAGGCAATCCTGGCATCGTCCCTATGAGGGAGAGCTGGAGGAGCTCGGGCCTCAGGTGCGGGAGCAGAGGGGCCGAGGCGCCATGGCAGGGAAACGGCAGCAGCGGCGTGTTGGGGAATGTAGCAGAATTTTAAAATTTTCTACGCATCACCAAGATCAATCTATGGAGTCATCTAGCAACGAGGGAGAGAGGAGTGCATCTACATATCCTTGTAGATCGCGTGCGGAAGTGTTCAAGAGAACGGGGTTGATGGAGTCGTACTCGACGTGATCCAAATCCCCGATGACCTAGTGATGAACGGACGACACCTCGTTCAACACACGTACGGTTGGGAAGACGTCTCCTCCAACTTGATCCAGCAAGGGGGAAGGAGAGGTTGATGAAGATCCAGCAGCACGACGGCGTGGTGCTGGAAGCAGGGTGATCTCGGCAAGGCTTCGCCAAGCGCAGGGAGACGGAGGAGTGTCACGGGAGGGAGAGGGAGAGGCCAGGGGCTTGGGTGCGGTTGCCCTCCTCCCACTATATATAGGGTGCCAAGGGGGGCGCCGGCCCTAGGAGATCCAATCTCCTAGGGGGGCGGCGGCCAAAGGGTGTGCCTTGCCCCCCAAGGCAAGGGGGGCGGCCCCACCCCTAGGGTTTCCAATCCTAGGCGCAGGGGGAGGCCCAAGGGGGGCACACCAGCCCACTAGGGGCTGGTTCCCCTCCCACTTCAGCCCATGGGGCCCTCCGGGATAGGTGGCCCCACCGGTGGACCCCCGGGACCCTTCCGGTGGTCCCGGTACAATACCGATTACCCCCGAAACTTTCCCGATGGCCGAAACTTGACTTCCTATATATAAATCTTCACCTCTGGACCATTCCTAAACTCCTTGTGACATCCGGGATCTCATCCGGGACTCCGAACAACTTTCAGGTTACCGTATACTAATATCTCAACAACCCTAGCATCACCGAACCTTAAGTGTGTAGACCCTACGGGTTCGGGAGACATGCAGACATGACCGAGATGACTCTCTGGTCAATAACCAACAGCAGGATCTGGATACCCATGTTGGCTCCCACATGCTCCTCGATGATCTCATCGGATGAACCACGATGTCGAGGATTCAATCAATCCGTATACAATCCCCTTTGTCAATCGGTATGTTACTTGCCCGAGACTCGATCGTGGGTATCCCAATACCTTGTTCAATCTCGTTACCGGCAAGTCACTTTACTCATACCGTAATGCATGATCCCGTGATCAACCACTTGGTCACATTGAGCTCATTATGATGATGCATTACCGAGTGGGCCCACAGATACCTCTCCGTCATACGGAGTGACAAATCCCAGTCTCGATTCGTGCCAACCCAACAGACACTTTCGGAGATACCTGTAATGTACCTTTATAGTCACCCAGTTACGTTGTGATGTTTGGCACACCCAAGGCACTCCTACGGTATCTGGGAGTTGCACAATCTCATGGTCTAAGGAAATGATACTTGACATTCAGAAAAGCTACAGCAAACGAACTACATGATCTTTGAGCTAAGCTTAGGATTGGGTCTTGTCCATCACATCATTCTCCTAATGATGTGATCCCGTTATCAATGACATCCAATGTCCATAGTCAGGAAACCATGACTATCCTTTGATCAACGAGCTAGTCAACTAGAGGCTCACTAGGGACGTGTTGTGGTCTATGTATTCACACATGTATTACGATTTCCGGATAACACAATTATAGCATGAACAATAGACAATTATCATGAACAAAGAAATATAATAATAACCATTTTATTATTGCCTCTAGGGCATATTTCCAACAGTCTCCCACTTGCACTAGAGTCAATAATCTAGTTCACATCGCCAAGTGATTAACACTCATAGGTCACATCGCCATGTGACCAACATCCAAAGAGTTTACTAGAGTCACTAATCTAGTTCACATCACTATGTGATTAACACTCAATGAGTTCTGGGTTTGATCATGTTATGCTTGTGAGAGAGGTTGTAGTCAACGGGTCTGCCATATTCAGATCACTATGTATTTCGCAAAACTTTATGTCATATCGTAGATGCTGCTACCACGTTCCACTTGGAGCTATTCCAAATTGTTGCTCCATTATACGTATCCGGTATCTCTACTCAGAGCTATCTGGATAGGTGTTAAGCTTGCATCGACGTAACTCTTTACGCCGAACTCTTTATCACCTCCATAACCGAGAAACATTTCCTTATTCCTCTAAGGATAACTTTGACCGCTATCTGGTGATCCACTCCTAGATCACCTTTGTACCCTCTTGCCAGACATGTGTCAAGGCACACATCTGGTGCGGTACTCAGCATGGCATACCGTATAGAGCCTATGACAAAAGCATAGGGGACGACCTTCGTCCTTCCTCTTTCTTCTGCCGTGGTCAATCTTCGAGTCTTACTCAACTTCACACATTACAACTCAGGTAAGAACCCCTTCTTTGACTGATCTATTTTGAACTCCTTCAAAAACATGTGAAGGTGTGCGTTCTTTGAAAGTATCATCAAGCGTCTTGATCTACCTCTATAGATCTTGATGCCCAATATGTAAGCAGCTTTATCCAGGTCTTCCTTTGAAAATCACTCTTCAAACAACCGTTTATGCTTTCCAGAAATCCTACATTATTTCGAATCAACAATATGTCATCCACATATACTTATCAGAAATGTTGTAGTGCTCCCACTCACTTTCTTGTAAATACAAGTTTCTAGCAAACATTGTATAAACCTAAAAGCTTTGATCACTCCATCAAAGCATATATTCCGACTCCGAGATGCTTGCTCTAGTCCATAGAAGGATTGCTGGAGCCAGCATACCTTTTAGCATCCTTAGGATCGACAAAACCTTTTATTGTATCACATACAACTTTTTCTTACGAAAACTGGTAAGAAAACTCGTTTTGACATCCATCTGTCAGATTTCATAATCGAAAAATACAGCTAATGCTAACATGATTCTGACGGACTTAAGCATCGCTACGGGTGAGAAATTCTCATCATAGTCAACTCCTTGAACTTGTGAAAAGCTTCTTTCCCACAAGTCGAGCTTCATAGACGGTAACATTACCGCCCATGTCCGTCTTCTTCTTAAAGATCCATTTATCTCAATGGCTTGCCGATCATCGGGCAAGTCCACCAAAGTCCATACTTAGTTCTGATACATGGATCCTATCTCGGATTTCATGGCTTCTAACCATTTGTTGGAATACGGGCCCACCATTGCTTCTCCATAGCTCGTAGGTTCATTGTTGTCTAACAACATGATATCCAAGACAGGATTACCGTACCACTCAGGAGTAGTACATATCCTTGTCGACCTACGAGGTTCGATAGCAACTTGATCCGAAGCTTCATGATCACTATCATTAACTTCCTATTCAACAGATGTAGGCTCCACAGAAAACATCTTTCTGTGTTGCATCACTCTCTGGTTGAAATAAAGGTTCGACAACCTCATCAAGTTCTATCTTCCTCCCACTCAATTCTTTCGAGAGAAACTCCTTCTCGAGAAAGGACCCGTTCTTAGCGACAAACAATTTGCCCTCGGATCTGAGATAGAAGGTATACCCAACTGTCACCTTTGGGTATCCTATGAAGATGTGTTTGTCCGCTTTGGGTTCGAGCTTCTCCGGCCGAAGCCTTAAGCATCGCAGCCCCAAACATTAAGAAATGACAACTTTGGTTTCGTGCCAAACCAATGTTCGACGTCGTCTCAACGGACTTAGATGGTGCCCTATCTAAAGTGAATGCAGCTGTCTCTAATGCATAACCTCAAAATAATAGCGGTAGATCATAGATCACACCATATCTCATAAGGTTCGATTACGATGTCTGGATACACCATTACCTTGTGGTGTTCCAGGTGGCTTGAACTATGAAACAATTCCACAATGTCTTAAGTGATTGCCAAACTCATAACTCAGAAAATCCCCTTTTGATCAGATAGTAGGAACATGATCTTCTTTGTTATGATGATTCTTAACTTCACTCTGAAATCGCTTGAACTTTTCAAACGTTTCAGACTTGTGCTTCATTAGGTAGATATACCTATATCTAGCCAAATCGTCAGTGAAGATCAGAAAATAGTGATATCCACCGCGCACTTCAATTCTCATTGGACCACACGCATCAGCATGCATGATTTCCAACAAGTCACTTGCCCGTTTCATTGTACCTGAAAACGGGGTCTTAGTCATCCTGCCCATGAGGCATGGCTCGCATGTGTCAAGTGATTCAAAATCAAGTGACTCCAAACATCCATCAACATGGAGTTTCTTCATGCATCCTATGCCAATATGACCTAAGCGGCAGTGCCACGAGAAAGTGGTACTATCATTATTAACTCTACATCTTTTGGCGTGAACATGTGTATTACCACGACCGAGATTCAATGAACCATTCACATAGGGTGCATGACCATGAAAGGTATCATTCATGTAAACAGAATAACCATTATTCTCTAACTTAAATGAATGACCGTATTGCAATGAACATGATCTAATCATATTCATGCTCAACGTAGACACCTGATAATATTTATCTAGGTTCAATACTAATCCCGAAGGCAGATGGATCGTGCGATGGTGATCTCATCAACTTTGGAAACACTTCCAACACACATCGTCACCTCGCCCTTAGCTAGTCTCCGTTTAGTCTGTAGCTTTTGCTTCAAGTCACCAATAATAGCAACTGAACTGGTATCCAATACCCAGGTGCTGCCAGGAGTACTAGTGAGGTACACATTAATAACACGTATATACTTTGAAGTTGCCAGCCTTCTTATCTACCATGCATTTGGGGTAATTCCGCTACCAGTGACCGTTCCCCTTACAATAGAAGCACTTAGTCTCGGGTTTGGGTTCAACCTTGGGTTCCTTCACTGGAGCAGCAACTGGTTTGCCATCCATGAAGTTTCCCTTCTAGCCCTTGCCCTTCTTGAAACCAGTGGTCTTGTTAAACCATCAACACTTGATGCTCCTTCTTGATTTCTACCTTTTGTGGTCCTAAGCACCGCGAACAGCTCCGGGATCAACTCCATCCCTTGCATGTCATAGTTCATCACGAAGATCTAGTAGCTTAGTGATAGTGTCTAGAGAACTCCATCAAACACTATCTTATCTGGAAGTTTAACTCCCACTTGATTTAAGTGATTGCAGTACCCAGACATTCTGAGCACATGCTCACTAGCTGAGCTATTCTCCTCCATCTTGTTGGCAAAAGAACTTGTCAGAGGTCTCACACCTCTCAACACGGGCATGAGCCTGAAATCCCAATTTCAGCTCTTGGAACATCTCATATGTTCTATGGCGTTCAAAACGTCATTGGAATCCCGATTCTAAGCCGTAAAGTATGGTGCACTAAACTATCAAGTAGTCATCAGGATGTGTCTGTCAGGTGTTCACAACATCCACAGATGACGTTGTAGGGGTTTGCACATCGAGCGGTGTATCAAAGACGTAAGCCTTCTGTGTAGCAGTGAGGACACTCCACGGACTACGGACCTAGTCCGCATCATTGCTTACAATATCTTTCAACTTAATCTTTCTCTAGGAACATATTGAAACAGGGAATTACAATGTGAGCTATTTATCTACAACATATTTGCAAAGACAATTTAGACTATGTTCATGATAATTAAGTTCATCTAATCAAATTACTCAATGAACTCCCACTCAGATAGACATCCCTCCAGTCATCTAAGTGAAACATGATCCGAGTTAACTAGGCCGTGTCCAATCATCACGTGAGACGGACTAGCCAACATCGGTGAACATCTTCATGTTGATCGTATCTCCTATACGACTCATGCTCGACCTTTCGGTCTTCCATGTTCCGAGGCCATGTCTGTACATGCTAGGCTCGTCAAGTCAACCTAAGTGTATTGCGTGTGTAAATATGGCTTACACCCGTTGTATTCGAACATTAGAATCTATCACACCCGATCATCACGTGGTGCTTCGAAACAACGAACCTTCGCAACGGTGCACAGTTAGGGGGAACACTTACTTGAAATTATTACGAGGGATCATCTTATTTAAGCTACCGTCATTCTAAGAAAATAAGATGTAAAACATGATAAACATCACATGCAATCAAATAGTGACATGATATGGCCAATATCATTTGCTCCTTTTGATCTCCATCTTTGGGGCTCCATGATCATCGTTGTCACCGGCATGACACCATGATCTCCATCATCGTGTCTTCTTGAAGTTGTCTCGTCATCTATTACTTCTACTACTATGGCTAACGCTTTAGCAATAAAGTAAAGTAATTACATGACATTTAAGTTGACACGCAGGTCATAAATAAATTAAGACAACTCCTATGGCTCCTGCCGGTTGTCATACTCATCGACATGCAAGTCGTGATTCCTATTACAAGAACATGATCAATCTCATACATCACATATATCATTTATCACATCCTTTTGGCCATATCACATAACAAGGCATATGCTACAAAAACAAGTTAGACGTCCTCTAATTGTTGTTGCAAGTTTTTACGTGGCTGCTATAGGTTTCTAGCAAGAACTTTTCTTACCTATGCCAAAACCACAACGTGAATTGCCAATTTCTATTTACCCTTCATAAGGACCCTGTTCATCGGATCCGATCCGACTAAAGTGGGAGAGACAGACACCCTCCAGCCACCTTATGCAACTAGTGCATGTCAGTCGGTGGAACCAGTCTCACGTAAGCGTACGTGTAAGGTCGGTCCGGGCCGCTTCATCCCACGATGCCGCCGAATCAAGATAAGACTAGTAACAGCAAGCAAATTGACAATATCGACGCCCACAACTGCTTTGTGTTCTACTCGTGCATAGTAACTATGCATAGACCTAGCTCATGATGCCACTGTTGGGGAACGTAGCAGAATTTTAAAATTTTCTACGCATCACCAAGATCAATCTATGGAGTCATCTAGCAACGAGGGAGAGAGGAGTGCCTCTACATACCCTTGTGGATCGCGTGCGGAAGCTTTCAAGAGAACATGGTTGATGGAGTCGTACTCGACGTGATCCAAATCACCGATGACCTAGTGCTGAACGGACGGCACCTCCGCGTTCAACACACGTACGGTTGGGAAGAAGTCTCCTCCAACTTGATCTAGCAAGGGGGAAGGAGAGGTTGATGAAGATCCAGCAGCACGACGGCGCGGTGGTGGAAGCAACGGTGATCTCGACAGGGCTTCGCCAAGCGCAGGGAGACGGAGGAGTGTCACAGGAGGGAGAGGGAGAGGCCAGGGGCTTGGGTGCGGCTGCCCTCCCTCCCCCCCACTATATATAGGGTGCCAAAGGGGGCGCCGGCCCTAGGAGATCCAATCTCCTAGGGGGGCGGCGGCCAAAGGGTGTGCCTTGCCCCCCAAGGCAAGGTGGCGCCCCCACCCCTAAGGTTTCCAACCCTAGGCGTAGGGGGAGGCCCAAGGGGGGCACACCAGCCCACTAGGGGCTGGTTCCCCTCCCACTTCAGCCCATGGGGCCCTCTGGGATAGGTGGACCCCCGGGACCCTTCCGGTGCTCCCGGTACAATACCGATTACCCCCGAAACTTTCCCGATGGCCGAAACTTGACTTCCTATATATAAATTTCACCTCTGGACCATTCTGGAACTCCTCGTGATGTCCGGGATCTCATACGGGACTCCGAACAACTTTCGGGTTACCGTATACTAATATCTCAACAACCCTAGCGTCACCGAACCTTAAGTGTGTAGACCCTACGGGTTCGGGAGACATGTAGACATGACCGAGATGACTCTCCGGTCAATAACCAAAAACGGGATCTGGATACCCATGTTGGCTCCCACATGCTCCTCGATGATCTCATCGGATGAACCACGATGTCGAGGATTCAATCAATCCGTATACAATTCCCTTTGTCAATCGGTATGTTACTTGCCCGAGACTCGATCGTCGGTATCCCAATACCTCGTTCAATCTCGTTACCGGCAAGTCACTTTACTCGTACCGTAATGCATGATCCCATGATCAACCACTTGGTCACATTGAGCTCATTATGATGATGCATTACCGAGTGGGCCCACAGATACCTCTCCGTCATACGAAGTGACAAATCCCAGTCTTGATTCGTGCCAACCCAACAGACACTTTCGGAGATACCTGTAATGTACCTTTATAGTCACCCAGTTACGTTGTGACATTTGGCACACCCAAGGCATTCCTACGGTATCCGGGAGTTGCACAATCTCATGGTCTAAGGAAATGATACTTGACATTCAAAAAAGCTACAGCAAATGAACTACACGATCTTTGAGCTAAGCTTAGGATTGGGTCTTGTCCATCACATCATTCTCCTAATGATGTGATCCCGTTATCAATGACATCCAATGTCCATAGTCAGGAAACCATGACTATCCTTTGATCAACGAGCTAGTCAACTAGAGGCTCACTAGGGACGTGTTGTGGTCTATGTATTCACACATCTATTATGATTTCTGGATAACACAATTATAGCATGAACAATAGACAGTTATCATGAATAAAGAAATATAATAATAACCATTTTATTATTGCCTCTAGGGCATATTTCCAACACGGCGGAGGAGCTTGGCGGCATCCATGGCTGGCGGCGTTGTATGGTTCATGCAGCGACACGGTAGAGAGAGGGAGCACGCGGTGAGAGAGAGAGGAGAGAAGGACGAGGAAGGAAGAGGCAGGGGCACAGGTTCTGCTGCAGGTGGTCTCCAACGAGACCGGCCGGCGACGAGGGACTCGAGGAGCTCCTCTCCTTTGGGTTCGAGCGGGGCAGGGAGGAAGAAAATGCATCGGACAGGAGGCGGCGGCTACGGGATGCCTCGGGCTCCTCGGGTTCGACGTGCAGCAGACGCGGGAGGCGAGATGAGGCTGGTTGGTGGATCGAGGGGAAGCAGAGGCTGGCGCTGGTTGGCTGGATCAGATCTGGGAGGACCCCGAGAGGGGATTAGGTGGAGAGTGCGGCGGCGGGTGAAGGGACAAACCTCCTAATTTCTAGGGTTTGACCAAAAAGGACTAGGGGTGGGCGAATATATACACCACGGGTTAGGTTAGGGGCTATCTCGATCCTACAATCATAATCGGACGATCGCGGATAAAATAGCTTGGGAGTCCAATTAACAAAATGGAGATGTTTTGTAGATGTTTGGGGATGATTCGGATCCAACGGTGACGACTGCTCGGGTCGGATCCGGGACAACTTTCGGACGCGCGCGCGAGGATTGGCCGCGGGCGGACGAGAGAGGTTAGGTAGGGTCTGACGGTGAGTAGTGGACTGTGTAGAAGGTCTCGGGCTGAGAGAAGAGAAGAGAGGCCCGGCGACTGTTTCCGGAGACCGAAAACGTCCGACGTTAGACCGACTATATTGCCGCATTAGATTAACGGTTGGGCTATCCAACGAACTCCGAATGTGGTGAAACTTGACAGGCGGTCTATCTACACTATAATAAGACCACACGCCAACTTTCAACCCAATCCGAGAACATTTTCCGGCCACTTATAAAATAATAATTCGGCCGTGCCGCGGGCGCGTGCAAGTGTGTCTGGGCTCAGAACGGATGGAACTGGGGGAACCCAGACGGATGCATGTTTTGAAAACATGAAGATGCAATGCACATGATGACATGACTGAAGGAAATATGCCCTAGAGGCAATAATAAAGTTATTATTTATTTCCTTATATCATGATAAATGTTTATTATTCATGCTAGAATTGTATTAACCGGAAACATAATACATTTGTGAATACATAGACAAACAGAGTGTCACTAGTATGCCTCTACTAGACTAGCTCGTTAATCAAAGATGGTTATGTTTCCTAACCATGGACAAAGAGTTGTTATTTGATTAACGGGATCACATCATTAGGTGAATGATCTGATTGACATGACCCATTCCATTAGCTTAGCACCCGATCGTTTAGTATGTTGCTATTGCTTTCTTCATGACTTATACATGTTCCTATGACTATGAGATTATGCAACTCCCGTATACCGGAGGAACACTTTGTGTGCTACCAAACGTCACAACGTAACTGGGTGATTATAAAGGTGCTCTATAGGTGTCTCCAAAGGTACATGTTGGGTTGGCGTATTTCGAGATTAGGATTTGTCACTCCGATTGTCAGAGAGGTATCTCTGGGCCCTCTCGGTAATGCACATCACATAAGCCTTGCAAGCATTGCAACTAATGAGTTAGTTGTGAGATGATGTATTACGAAACGAGTAAAGAGACTTGCCGGTAACGAGATTGAACTAGGTATTGAGATACCGACGATCGAATCTCGGGCAAGTAACATACCGATGACAAAGGGAACAACGTATGTTGTTATGCGGTCTGACCGATAAAAGATCTTCCTAGAATATGTAGGAGCCAATATGAGCATCCAGGTTCCGCTATTGGTTATTGACCGGAGACGTGTCTCGGTCATGTCTACATTGTTTTCGAACCCGTAGGATCCGCACGCTTAAGGTTTTGATGACAGTTATATTATGAGTTTATGCATTTTGATGTACCGAAGTTTGTTCGGAGTCCCGGATGTGATCACGGACATGACGAGGAGTCTCGAAATGGTCGAGACATAAAGATTAATATATTGGAAGCCTATATTTGGATATCGGAAGTGTTCCGGGTGAAATCGGGATTTTACCGGAGTACCGGGAGGTTACCGGACCCCCCCGGGAGGTATATGGGCCTTAGTGGAAGAGAGGAGAGGTGGCCAGGGCTGGGCCGCGCGCCGCTCCCCCTAGTCCGAATAGGACAAGGAGAGGGGGCCGGCGCCCCCTTCCTTCTCTCTCTCCTCTTTCCCCCCTCCCGAATCCTATTCCAACTAGGAAAGGGGGGGAATCCTACTCCCGGAGGGAGTAGGACTCCTCCTGGCGCGCCCTCTCCTGGCCGGCCGCACCCCCCCTTTGATCCTTTATATACGGAGGCACGAAGCACCCCTAGAAACACAAGTTGATCCACGTGATCATATTCTTAGCCGTGTGCGGTGCCCCCTTCCACCATAGTCCTCGATAATATTGTAGCGGTGCTTAGGCGAAGCCCTGCGATGGTAGTACATCAAGATCGTCACCACGCCGTCGTGCTGACGGAACTCCCCCAACACTTTGCTGGATCGGAGTCCGGGGATCGTCATCGAGCTGAACGTGTGCTAGAACTCGGAGGTGCCGTAGTTTCGGTGCTTGATCGGTCGGGCCGTGAAGATGTACGACTACATCAACCATGTTGTGCTAACGCTTCCGTTGTCGATCTACAAGGGTACGTAGATCACACTCTCCCCTCTCATTGCTATGCATCACCATGATCTTGCGTGTGCGTAGGAATTTTTTTGAAATTACTACGTAACCCAAGAGTGGCATCCGAGCCTAGGTTTTATGTGTTGATGTTATTTGCACGAGTAGAACACAAGTGAGTTGTGGGCGATATAAGTCATACTGCTTACCAGCATGTCATACTTTGGTTCGGCGGTATTGTTGGACGAAGCGGCCCGGACCGACATTACGCGTACACTTACGCGAGACCGGTTCTCCCGACGTGCTTTGCACAAAGGTGGCTAGCGGGTGACAGTTTCTCCAACTTTAGTTGAACCGAGTGTGGCTACGCCCGGTCCTTGCGAAGGTTAAAACAGCACCAACTTGACAAACTATCGTTGTGGTTTTGATGCGTAGGTAAGATTGGTTCTTGCTTAAGCCCGTAGCAGCCACGTAAAACTTGCAACAACAAAGTAGAGGACGTCTAACTTGTTTTTGCAGGGCATGTTGTGATGTGATATGGTCAAGACATGATGCTAAATTTTATTGTATGAGATGATCATGTTTTGTAACTGAGTTATCGGCAACTGGCAGGAGCCATATGGTTGTCACTTTATTGTATGCAATGCAATCGCGTTGTAATGCTTTACTTTATCACTAAGCGGTAGCGATAGTTATGGAAGCATAAGATTGGTGAGACGACAACGATGCTACGATGGAGATCAAGGTGTCGCGCCGGTGACGATGGTGATCATGACGGTGCTTCGAAGATGGAGATCACAAGCACAAGATGATGATGGCCATATCATATCACTTATATTGATTGCATGTGATGTTTATCTTTTATGCATCTTATCTTTCTTTGATTGACGGTAGCATTATAAGATGATCTCTCACTAATTATCAAGAAGTGTTCTCCCTGAGTATGCACCGTTGCAAAAGTTCTTCGTGCTGAGACACCACGTGATGATCGGGTGTGATAGGCTCTACGTTCAAATACAACGGGTGCAAAACAGTTGCACACGCGGAATACTCAGGTTATACTTGACAAGCCAAACATATACATATATGGCCTCGGAACACAGAGACCGAAAGGTCGAGCGTGAATCATATAGTAGATATGATCAACATAGTGATGTTCACCAATGAAGCTACTCCATCTCACGTGATGATCGGACATGGTTTATCTGATTTGGATCACGTAATCACTTAGAGGATTAGAGGGATGCCTATCTAAGTGGGAGTTCTTTAAGTAATATGATTAATTGAACCTAAATTTATCATGAACTTAGTACCTGATAGTATCTTGCTTATTTATGTTTGATTATAGATAGATGGCCCGTGCTGTTGTTCCGTTGAATTTTAATGCGTTCCTTGAGAAAGCAAAGTTGAAAGATGATGGTAGCAATTACACAGACTGGGTCCATAACTTGAGGATTATCCTCATTGCTGCACAGAAGAATTACGTCCTGGAAGCACCGCTGGGTGCCAGGCCTACTGCTGGAGCAACACCAGATGTTATGAACGTCTGGCAGAGCAAAGCTGATGACTACTCGATAGTTCAGTGTGCCATGCTTTACGGCTTAGAATCGGGACTTCCATGATGTTTTGAACGTCATGGAGCATATGAGATGTTCCAGGAGTTGAAGTTAATATTTCAAGCAAATGCCCGGATTGAGAGATATGAAGTCTCCAATAAATTCTATAGCTGCAAGATGGAGGAGAACAGTTCTGTCAGTGAGCATATACTCAAAATATCTGGGTATAATAATCACTTGATTCAATTGGGAGTTAATCTTCCAGATGATTGCGTCATTGATAGAATTCTCCAATCACTGCCACCAAGCTACAACAGCTTCGTGATGAACTATAATATGCAAGGGATGAATAAGACTATTCCCGAGCTCTTCGCAATGCTGAAAGTTGCGGAGGTAGAAATCAAGAAGGAGCATCAAGTGTTGATGGTCAACAAGACCACTAGTTTCAAGAAAAAGGGCAAAGGGAAGAAGAAGGGGAACTTCAAAAGGATCAGCAAGCAAGTTGCTGCTCAAGAGAAGAAACCCAAACCTGGACCTAAGTCTGAAACTGAGTGCTTCTACTGCAAGCAGACTGGTCACTGGAAGCGGAACTGCCTCAAGTATTTGGCGGCTAAGAAGGATGGCAAGGTGAACAAAGGTATATGTGATATACATGTTATTGATGTGTACCTTACTAATGCTCGCAGTAGCACCTGGGTATTTGATACTGGTTCTGTTGCTAATATTTGCAACTCGAAACAGGGACTACGGATTAAGCGAAGATTGGCTAAGGACGAGGTGACCATGCGCGTGGGAAATGGTTCCAAAGTCGATGTGATCGAAGTCGGCACGCTACCTCTACATCTACCTTCAGGATTAATATTAGACCTAAATAATTGTTATTTGGTGCCAGCGTTAAGCATGAACATTATATATGGATCTTGTTTTATGCGAGACGGTTATTCATTTAAATCAGAGAATAATGGTTGTTTTATTTACATGAGTAATATCTTTTATGGTCATGCACCCTTAAAGAGTGGTCTATTCTTATTAAATCTCGATAGTAGTGACACACATATTCATAGTGTTGAAACCAAAAGATGCAGAGTTGATAATGATAGTGCAACTTATTTGTGGCACTGCCGTTTAGGTCATATCGGTATAAAGCGCATGAAGAAACTCCATACTGATGGGCTTTTGGAACCACTTGATTATGAATCACTCGGTACTTGCGAACCGTGTCTTATGGGTAAGATGACAAAAACACCGTTCTCCGGTACTATGAAGAGAGCAACAAATTTGTTAGAAATCATACATATAGATGTATGTGGTCCGATGAATATTGAGGCTCGTGGCGGATAACGTTATTTTCTCACCTTCACAGATGACTTAAGCAGATATGGGTATATCTACTTAATGAAACACAAGTCTGAAATGTTTGAAAAGTTCAAAGAATTTCAGAGTGAAGTTGAAAATCATCGTAACAAGAAAATAAAATTCCTACGATTTGATCGTGGAGGAGAATATTTGAGTTACGAGTTTGGTGTACATTTGAAACAATGTGGAATAGTTTAGCAACTCACGCCACCCGGAACACCACAGCGTAATGGTGTGTCCGAACGTCGTAATCGTACTTTACTAGATATGGTATGATCTATGATGTCTCTTACTGATTTACCGCTATCATTTTGGGGATACGCTCTAGAAACGGCCGCATTCACGTTAAATAGGGCACCATCAAAATCCGTTGAGGCGACACCTTATGAACTGTGGTTTGGCAAGAAACCAAAGTTTTCGTTTCTGAAAGTTTGGGGCTGCGATGCTTATGTGAAAAAGCTTCAACCTGATAAGCTCGAACCCAAATCGGAAAAATGTGTCTTCATAGGATATCCAAAGGAAACTATTGGATACACTTTCTATCACAGATCTGAAGGCAAGACTTTTGTTGCTAAATTCGGAAACTTTCTGGAGAAGGAGTTTCTCTCGAAAGAAGTGAGTGGGAGGAAAGTAGAACTTGACGAGGTAACTGTACCTACTCCCTTATTGGAAAGTAGTACATCACAGAAACCTGTCACCTACACCAATTAGTGAGGAAGCTAATGATAATGATCATGAAACTTCAGAACAAGATACTACTGAACCTCGTAGATCAACCAGAGTAAGATCCGCACCAGAGTGGTATGGTAACCCTGTTCTAGAAGTCATGCTACTAGATCATGATGAACCTACGAACTATGAAGAAGCGATGGTGAGCCCAGATTCCGCAAAATGGCTTGAAGCCATGAAATCCGAGATGGGATCCATGTATGAGAACAAAGTATGGACTTCCGTTGACTCGCCCAATGATCGGCAAGCAATTGAGAATAAATGGATCTTCAAGAAGAAGACGGACGCTGACGGTAATATTACTGTCTACAAAGCTCGACTTGTCGCAAAAGGTTTTCGGCAAGTTCAAGGGATTGACTACGATGAGACCTTCTCACCCGTAGCGATGCTTAAGTCTGTCCGAATCATGTTAGCAATTGCCGCATTTTATGATTATGAAATTTGGCAGATGAATGTCAAAACTGCATTCCTGAATGGATTTCTGGAAGAAGAGTTGTATATGATGCAACCAGAAGGTTTTGTCGATCCAAAGGGAGCTAACAAAGTGTGCAAGCTCCAGCGATCCATTTATGGACTGGTGCAAGCCTCTCGGAGTTGGAATAAACGCTTTGATAGTGTGATCAAAGCATTTGGTTTTGTACAGACTTTTGGAGAAGCCTGTATTTACAAGAAAGTGAGTGGGAGCTCTGTAGCATTTCTGATATTATTTGTGGATGACATATTACTAATTGGAAATGATATAGAATTTCTGGATAGCATAAAGGGATACTTGAATAAGAGTTTTTCAATGAAAGACCTCGGTGAAGCTGCTTACATATTAGGCATTAAGATCTATAGAGATAGATCAAGACGCTTAATTGGACTTTCACAAAGCACATACCTTGACAAAGTTTTGAAGAAGTTCAAAATGGATCAAGCAAAGAAAGGGTTCTTGCCTGTGTTACAAGGTGTGAAGTTGAGTAAGACTCAATGCCCGACCACTGCAGAAGATAGAGAGAAAATGAAAGATGTTCCCTATGCTTCAGCCATAGTCTCTATCATGTATGCAATGCTGTGTACCAGACCTGATGTGTGCCTTGCTATAAGTCTAGCAGGGAGGTACCAAAGTAATCCAGGAGTGGATCACTGGACAACAGTCAAGAACATCCTGAAATACCTGAAAAGGACTAAGGATATGTTTCTCGTTTATGGAGGTGACAAAGAGCTAATCGTAAGTGGTTACGTCGATGCGAGCTTTGACACTGATCCGGACGATTCTAAATCGCAAACCGGATACGTATTTACATTAAACGGTGGAGCTGTCAGTTGGTGCAGTTCTAAACAAAGCGTCGCGGCGGGATCTACGTGTGAAGTGGAATACATAGCTGCTTCGGAAGCAGCAAATGAAGGAGTCTGGATGAAGGAGTTCATATCCGATCTAGGTGTCATACCTAGTGCATCGGGTCCAATGAAAATCTTTTGTGACAATACTGGTGCAATTGCCATGGCAAAGGAATCCAGATTTCACAAGAGAACCAAGCACATCAAGAGATGCTTCAATTCCATCCGGGATCTAGTCGAAGTGGGAGACATAGAGATTTGCAAGATACGTACGGATCTGAATGTAGCAGATCCGTTGACTAAGCCTCTTCCACGAGCAAAACATGATCAGCACCAAGGCTCCATGGGTGTTAGAATCACTACTGTATAATCTAGATTATTGACTCTAGTGCAAGTGGGAGACTGAAGGAAATATGCCATAGAGGCAATAATAAAGTTATTATTTATTTCCTTATATCATGATAAATGTTTATTATTCATGCTAGAATTGTATTAACCGGAAACATAATACATGTGTGAATACATAGACAAACAGAGTGTCGCTAGTATGCCTCTACTAGACTAGCTCGTTAATCAAAGATGGTTATGTTTCCTAACCATGGACAAAGAGTTGTTATTTGATTAACGGGATCACATCATTAGGTGAATGATCTGATTGACATGACCCATTCCATTAGCTTAGCACCCGATCGTTTAGTATGTTGCTATTGCTTTCTTCATGACTTATACATGTTCCTATGACTATGAGATTATGCAACTCCCGTTTATAGGAGGAACACTTTGTGTGCTACCAAATGTCACAACGTAACTGGGTGATTATAAAGGTGCTCTACAGGTGTCTCCAAAGGTACATGTTCGGTTGGCGTATTTCGAGATTAGGATTTGTCACTCCGATTGTCGGAGAGGTATCTCTGGGCCCTCTCGGTAATGCACATCACATAAGCCTTGCAAGCATTGCAACTAATGAGTTAGTTGTGAGATGATATATTACGGAACGAGTAAAGAGACTTGCCGGTAACGAGATTGAACTAGGTATTGAGATACCGACGATCGAATCTCGGGCAAGTAACATACCGATGACAAAGGGAACAACGTATGTTGTTATGAGGTCTGACCGATAAAATATCTTCGTAGAATATGTAGGAGCCAATATGAGCATCCAGGTTCCGCTATTGGTTATTGACCGGAGACGTGTCTCGGTCATGTCTACATTGTTCTCGAACCCGTAGGGTCCGCACGCTTAAGGTTTTGATGACAGTTATATTATGAGTTTATGCATTTTGATGTACCGAAGTTTGTTCGGAATCCCGGATGTGATCACGGACATGACGAGGAGTCTCGAAATGGTCGAGACATAAAGATTAATATATTGGAAGCCTATATTTGGATATCGGAAGTGTTCCGGGTGAAATCGGGATTTTACCGGAGTACCGGGAGGTTACCTGAACCCCCCGGGAGGTATATGGGCCTTAGTGGAAGAGAGGAGAGGTGGCCAGGGCTGGGCCGCGCGCCCCTGCCCCCCTAGTCCGAATAGGACAAGGAGAGGGGGCCGGTGCCCCCCTTCCTTCTCTCTCTCCTCTTTCCCCCCTCCCGAATCCTATTCCAACTAGGAAAGGGGGGGAATCCTACTCCGGAGGGAGTAGGACTCCTCCTGGCGCGCCCTCTCCTGGCCGGCTGCACCCCCCCTTTGATCCTTTATATACGGAGGCAGGGAGCACCCCTAGAAACACAAGTTGATCCACGTGATCATATTCTTAGCCGTGTGCGGTGCCCCCTTCCACCATAGTCCTCGATAATATTGTAGCGGTGCTTAGGTGAAGCCCTGCGACGGTAGTACATCAAGATCGTCACCACGCCGTCGTGCTGACAGAACTCTTCCCCGGCACTTTGCTGGATCGGAGTCCGGGGATCGTCATCGAGCTGAACGTGTGCTAGAACTCGGAGGTGCTGTAGTTTCGGTGCTTGATCGGTCGGGCCGTGAAGACGTACGACTACATCAACCACGTTGTGCTAACGCTTCCGTTGTCGATCTACAAGGGTACGTAGATCACACTCTCCCCTCTCGTTGCTATGCATCACCATGATCTTGCGTGTGCGTAGGAATTTTTTTGAAATTACTACGTAACCCAACAATGACAAGATGCAACACGCAAGAAAAAGACAAGGTAACAATAGCGAATAACTGGAGGACACCTGGCACATCGGTCTCGGGGCGTTACAACACTCCACCACTACGAGAGGATCTCGTCCCGAGATCTAGGATGGCACCAGAGGGAAAACGGAAGAGAAAGAGGAGAGGTAAAGCTAAGTTGCTTTTTTGACAAATGAGTGAAACCACGAACCTTGATAGGTTGAACAAAATTCGAGAAAGAACACAACGAAGGTGAACAAAGTTGAAAACTCTCCATTAGACAAGAGGAACAAGGAACATTACTAGAACCTTGTAGGTTGAAAGCATAAGAAAAAAGGTTGCAATGAAGAAGAAGTACATGCAAGTACTCCGGTTGAAACGAGATGTACAAGGGATGATAAGGATCAATTACGATAACACTCCGGTTAAAAAAAGATAGAGAAGGGAAAAGAATGATATAATTTGGACAGCACTCCGACTGTAAATGGAAGGAATTGAACATGAATTTGAGGAGATGGGATGATACTTGAGGAAATCAATAACACAATGCCTCCGGAACTGTTGCAAAAAATGGCACAAGGGGTAAGAAAGATTTCAGACATCACTCCGATCGAGAATGGAGGTAAAACTTGATAAGATGATTGAACTGGAATAAAAACACGACACTCCGGTTGAATGGATAAGCAAAGGAAAGAACATGATCTTTGAAGAAACGAGATGATGGGTGAAAAGAACAACACCACAATGCCCCCGGAAGAAATGAGAGAAAGGAATGGAATGAACGGAGGAAAAAAACAAGATCTTGAGAGAGTACGTTTACAACATATGCTAGAACAGAGTTGTTGGACAAAAACAACAACGAAAAGAGTAAGCTTGTTTTGGGCTTATGGAAAAACATCTCAAAACTGAGTTGAAATTCTGCCACTGACGCAAATGATAGATTGGATTGATATCTACAAGGAGACGAGAAGCTTATGTCACCGAGAGGATAAATGAAGAACTTGGATCATTTATAAGCACCATAGATATCAACAATCCTTAGGTAAGGCTTTAGGTGAAACATGACACAAGATAACTCCAACGAAAAGATTTATGGATTTAAAATACATCATTCTTAACAACATGTGAATCATGAAGCATGAACTCAAATTATCAAGAATGACATAATACCACCTCCAATAATATGGTAGAAAGAATTGCACTCCGGATTGCAAGAAGAAGAAAGCTTGAACTCCTCTGAAAATAATATTGATGAACGTTTCAAGAACGGATTAAGTCCTTTATGGACCATCATGCAGAAACTTCATGAAGAACTCCGGTAAACAAAAGAATGATCAAACAAAAAGAAAGATGAGAAGAGTAAGGTTGAAGCCTTGCAATGATTAGATGAAGCTTTGCGACGAGATAAAGAGGAAACTTGGAACTCCGGAAAAGAAAGATGAACAAATGGAAACAAGAATTTGATGAGCCTCCGGAATAGGGAATTAATCACTCGATGAAGCAAGAATAAGAATTACGTTATGCGTATCCATCACCAATTTTTAAATTGATGACAATCAACGGATTTGGCATATTACTTATTCTCGTAGAAAAAAATTAAGATAGCGTCAACTTGGGAAGGTCTTCAACGAACCACCGGTAGGATTGGAACAACGAATAAATTGATATGATAACGAAGGAAAAGAAATATTGAATGAACCACCGTAAGATTTAAAATGGCCGAAGAAAAGATAAAGGAACACCGTGAAGAATTATGAAATGAACGAAGATACTTGAGAGAATTTAGATACAAGAGGACGAATAGATCACGAACTGATTAGAGGATATTTGATCGATGCACCGGTAAGATTTAGAGGATGACAACTGAAAGCTAAGAATGAATAAACCTGAATTTGATGGAATCCGGATAATCAAACTGAGAAGACTCTTGAATTGCTTCGGATGGGTGAAAAGAATTCTCACAATCAAAAATAATTATGAGCGGATGGCAACAAGCTAGAATCACGAATCTCTGAGAGAACGAATAAGATATGGAGGTAAAACTCTTCTTCTGTCTTCAAAATCTAAGAGTTACGATGAGAAACACCACCATGAATTATTTAGACACTCCGGAAGAATCAAAAAGCGAAGAGGTTGAGCAAACTATCAAAAGAATTGTGAAAGATCTAGGAGAAGGCATTTGACTGATGACAATTCATTCTTACGTCAAACTTTGAAAGAATTTGAGGATAGCTCCGGAAAAATAAGAAGAGTCAGGTAAGATCCTGGAAAAAGACCTGTGGGTTAGGGCCCACTGAAAAGATACACCATTGAAATGATTTAAAAGATAGATTGCGCCGGTTGAATTAAATGGCTAGAATGAGATAACATCCTCAAAAGACCTTGAACGACTGCAGAGTGGAAACACGAATCTTCTAAGCTATCTTCGGCACTCCGGAACAAATGTAAAGCGGGAGGTGAATGATTAAGAGGTGCACCGGTAAGAGGTGGTATTTGAAACGAGGAAATAATATGATCAACAAAGCTTGAATTGGTCCACCGGAGAAGAAAAGAGAAAATAACGATGAACTTGAGGCTCCGTTAGGATCATCATGAGAATCACCGGGTAAGAATATTGACGGAAAAGAATGGAGAGACTTCACATGAATAAAAGGATACTTGATTAAGAAATCTGAGTCCTTGAAGAAAAAGGGGTGGGTGGGTGGGAAAACAAAGGTAGCTTGGGACGAATGGAACAAACACCGTTGAGAAGAACTGATAATTGATCTTGCTGATATTGAAATGATCGGATCCACTTGAAGAGAGACACACCGGTTGAAAAGGATTGACATGACAATCTCGATTATAAAGAAGGATTAGTATTCACATAGGAACATGAGAACACCATTTAGACAAGGTGTGGAATCAACATTTGACTTCGAAGCAACTCGAATACCACAACTCAAAACAAAAACAAAGGGTTGGCTTGCAGAATAAGCTGGAACAAACATATGATAGAGATTTCGTTCGAAGTTTTCGTGGTGGGGCCTACACGGGCACGATCGTACAGCACCATCATGTACAAGGCAGTGCACAAGACATACGAAGCGTCCCCGAGTCGGCATAGCCAAGGACTCTTTAAGACACAACGAGACCACTGTAAAACCAACCGTGAATAGGCGGACCACTAGACGTCGAACCCTAATTTCAAATAATACATTTGTCGGAAAGAAATCCTAGGAGCTACTTGAATTCCCACTTATAAACTCCCGAAACTTTCCCGGATGCAATCAGGTGTTGGGGATACAGGGGAAGCATAATATCTCACCCAAAACTAGCAAATCCTACATCCAGCTGTATCCATCCTTCAACACATAACCAAGAAACCGTCGGAA
Organism: Triticum dicoccoides; assembly: GCF_002162155.2. NCBI lineage: Eukaryota > Viridiplantae > Streptophyta > Magnoliopsida > Poales > Poaceae > Triticum > Triticum dicoccoides. The sequence goes on along the minus strand of NC_041386.1, from coordinate 429,565,723 downwards.
ATCGTTTACCTCAACCTTCGAAAAGCATCCATTATACGAGTTATGGCAATACTCCCGAACTCCCGCCCCAGTACTGGGTGGCGTCGAGGTTATCTCACCAACAACTGCATAAAAGAGATTTTCAATGTCGGCGAAACTAAACTCTCGTATTCCAGAACTGCAATGATAAAATTGTGATGACAACACCTCGGAGCTCAACTCCCCGGCACACTGCCACATCCCCTAAATGTCAAGAGGCACCAAGAACAATGTTCTCATCACAAATCGATCAGAACGATTCCAAGATACCCGCGTGATCCTAAATTTTTTTTAGTGAAATTTGAGAAGAGAAGAGTCAAAACTCTACGTCAGGATGCCTCACCAGGGCGATGAAGGGACTGAGGAGTAAAAAGAAGTCCTAACTCTCCGATATATATAATTCCTAAAAGACTCAAAACATTTCTAGACTCAATAACGCCTGCGATTCGATCAAGCAGGGGGCTCCTAAGGTCGGGGAAGGCTCTGATTACCAACTTGTGACGCCCTTGATGCGGCTATATCTCCCACGTGTCGAAGCACGACTTAGAGGCATAACCGCATTGAAAGCAATGTCGCAAGTGAGGTAATCTTCGCAAACAACCTATGTAATACAATAAGGGAAAAGATACATAGTTGGCTTATAATCGCCACTTCACACAAATACATGAATAAAGCATTACATCATCCAGATACAATCAAGGTCCGACTACGGAACCAAAATAAAAGAAGACTACCCCAAATGTTACACAGATCCCCGATCGACCCCAACTGGGCCCCATTACTGAACAACAAGAACGAAACAACACAAAGGACATGATCTTCATCGAGGTTCCTCCTTGAGCTTGGTTGCGTCATCTGCAAGGTTCAACGACACCTGCAAACTGGTTTTGGAAGTATCTGTGAGTCACGGGGATTCAGCAATCTCACACCCTCGCGATCAAGACTATTTAAGCTCATGGTAAGGTAAAAGGTATGAGGTGGAGTTGCAGCAGGCGACTAGCATATATGGTGGCTAACATACGCAAAAGAGAGCGAGAAGAGAAGGCAAAGCACGGTCGAGAAACTATGATCAAGAAGTGATCCTAGGATAACCTACGTCAAACATAACTCCAACACCGTGTTCACTTCCCGGACTCTGCCGGAAAGAGACCATCACGGTTACGCACGCGGTTGATGTATTTTAATTAAGATAAACTTCAGGTTTTTTACAACCGGACATTGACAAATTCCCATCTGCCCATAACCGCGGGCACGGCTTTCGAAAGTTCAAATCCCTGTAGGGGTGTCCCAACTTAGTCCATCACAAGCTCTCACGGTCAACAAAGGATATTCCTTCTACAGGGAAGACTCGATCAGGCTCGGAATCCCGGTTACAAGACATTTCGACAATGGTAAAACAAGACCAGCAACACCGCCCGAATGTGCTGACAAATCCCGATAGGAGCTGCACATATCTCGTTCTCAGGGCACACTCAGATGAGCTCTCCATACAACTAAAACCAAACCTCGAGTTTCCCCGAGGGGGCGCTGCACAGGGCTCTAGTTTGTACCAATACTCAGAGGAGCACTGGCCCGGGGGGGTTAAAATAATGATGACCCTTGAGTCTGCAGAACCCAAGGGAAAGAAAAGGCTAGGTGGCGAATGGTAAAACCAATGTTGGGCATTGCTGGAGGAGTTTTATTCAAGGGGAACTGTCAAGGGGTTCCCATTATAACCCAACCGCGTAAGGGACGCAAAATCCGTGAACATAACACCGATATGACGGAAACTAGGGCGGCAAGAGTGGAACAAAACACCAGGCATAAGGACGAGCCTTCCACCCTTTACCAAGTGTATAGATGCATTAATTAAATAAGACATATTGTGATATCCCAACAAGTAAACAGGTTCCAACAAGGAACAACATCTCCATGTTCCAACAAGGAACAAACTTCAATCTTCACCTGCAACTAACAACGCTATAAGAGGGGCTGAGCAAAGCGGTAACATAGCCAAACAACGGTTTGCTAGGACAAGGTGGGTTAGAGGCTTGGTTCAACAATATAGGAGGCATGATAAGCAAGTGGTAGGTATCGCAGCATAGGCATAGCAAAAGAGCGAGCATCTAGCAAGCAAAGATAGAAGTGATTTCGAGGGTATGGTCATCTTGCCTGAAATCCCGCAAGGAAGAAGAACGAGTCCATGAAGAATACAACCGGACGTAGTCGAACGGATCCTCACAAACACGACGTTATCGGAACCAACCCGAAGAAGCAACACCGAAAAGAAGCACACAACATAGTAAACAACCAACACCTGAACATGGCATGATGCACAACCAAGTATGATGCATGTCCGGTTTAATGAAGCATGGCATGGCAAAGTGCACAAGCAATCCTACAACTTAAGTGGAGCTCGATATGCAACTCCGTTGCATATTGACGAAACACCACGTGACTTATTTAGTTCTCTCCCATTTGTGTACCCAACAATATTAAATGTTGATTAACATGGCAAGAGGGTGAAGCAAAGTAAAACTACCTATCTAGTCAAGTTTAAATGAGGCCGGAAGCAACGAACAACAATTCCGGTAAATCCCCATATGCATATATTAGGTTTGGTACTGTTCTTCCCTAAACCATATTTTATAGTTGTTAAACATGCAAAGTGGTGCCACCATGTTAAACTAGGCATTTTTTTACCCCATTTACATATAAAGTTTGTTACAAACCGAGTTACGGTTAAATAGTTATGAATTAAATCATTTTAGCAAGTTATTTAAGCAAAGTTAAACAAACAGCATTATAAACATTTTGAACATGGATGGAAATGACATATTATGAAACTACACAAAATTCTAAGCAACTTTCATATATAAATCATTTTAATCCGGTGCATAGATGATGAGTTATTATATGCTTGAAACAGGAGGGTTTTTCTGTAAAAACTACTGACTCTGAAAAATAGGGAAAACGTTCTATGCAAAAAAAAACAGGATACGGGCCGGATCTGGTTGTCCCATCAGGTAAGGAAAAAAGGAGGGCGCTGGGATGTGGGTGGCTCACCCATGGGCCTCGGCCCAGTCAGCGGGCTGCAGCAGACCGACTGGAGCTGTGGGCCGCGGTCAACAGCGAAGGGCAGGGGACTGGGCCTAGGCGCGTGGCTGGAGAGGAGATCGACCCGCTCGGGTGGGTTGACGATGCGGTCAACGCGTGCGCAGTTGCCTGGCATTGCTCGATGCAGAAGGAAGCAGAGATCGCGGGGATGAACATGGCGAAGCAGGGATGTCGAAGGCTTATGGCGGCGCGGCTGCAGAAACCTGGGACGGTGGCCGGCGGGAGGCAGCGAGGTTGGCCGGATCCGAACAGATCCGAGCGGGGCCGATCCATTCCCGGCGGTGGGAGACGACTCCGGTGCAGTGGAGCTCCAGCGGCGCGGGCGCAAAGCTTTAGGCAATCCTGGCATCGTCCCTGTGAGGGAGAGCTGGAGGAGCTCGGGCCTCAGGTGCGGGAGCAGAGGGGCCGAGGCGCCATGGCAGGGAAACGGCAGCAGCAGCGGGGGAACTTGGCAGCATCCATGGCTGGCGGCGTTGTATGGTTCCTGCAGCGACACGGTAGAGAGAGGGAGCACGCGGTGAGAGAGAGAGGAGAGAAGGACGAGGAAGGAAGAGGCAGGGGCGCATGTCCTGCTGCAGGTGGTCTCCGACGAGACCGGCCGGCGACGAGGGACTCGAGGAGCTCCTCTCCATTGGGTTCGAGCGGGGCAGGGAGGAAGAAAACGCATCGGACAGGAGGCGGCGGCTGCGGGATGCCTCGGGCTCCTCTGGTTCGACGCGCAGCAGACGCGGGAGGCGAGACGAGGCTGGATTGGTGGTACGGGGGGAAGCGGAGGCTGGCGCTGGTTGGCTAGATCAGATCTAGGAGGATCCCGAGAGGGGATTAGGTGGAGAGTGCGGTGGCGGGTGAAGGGACAAACCTCCTAATTTCAAGGGTTTGACCAAAAAGGACTAGGGGTGGGCGAATATATACACCACGGGTTAGGTTAGGGGTTATCTCGACCCTACGATCATAATCGGACGATCGCGGATAAAATAGCTAGGGAGTCCAATTAACAAAATGGAGATATTTTGTAGATGTTTGGGGATGATCCGGATCCAACGGTGACGACTGCTTGGGTCGGGTCCGGGACAACTTTCGAACGCGCGCGCGAGGATTGGCCGCGGGCGGACGAGAGAGGTTAGGTAGGGTCTGACGGTGAGTAGTGGACTGTGCAGAAGGTCTCAGGCTGAGAGAAGAGAAGAGAGGCCCGGCGACTGTTTCCGGAGACCGAAAACGTCCGATGTTAGACCGACTATATTGCCGCATTAGATTAACGGTTGGGCTATCCAACGAACACCGAATGCGATGAAACTTGACAGGCGGTCTATCTACACTATAATAAGACCACACGCCAACTTTCAACCCAATCCGAGAACATTTTCCGGCCACTTATAAAATAATAATTTGGACGTGCCGCGGGCGCGTGCAAGTGTGTCTGGGCTCAGAACGGATGGAACTGGGGGAACCCAGACAGATGCAAGTTTTGAAAACATGAAGATGCAATGCACATGATGACATGACAAGATGCAACACGCAAGCAAAAGGCAAGGCAACAACAGCGAATAACTGGAGGACACCTCGCACATCGGTCTCGGGGCGTTACAACACTCCACCACTACGTGAGGATCTCGTCCCGAGATCTAGGATCGCACCGGAGGGAAAACGGAAGAGAAAGAGGAGAGGTAAAGCTAAGTTGCTTCTTTGACAAACGAGTGAAACCACGAACCTTGATAGGTTGAACAAAATTCCAGAAAGAACACAACGAAGGTGAACAAAGTTGAAAACTCTCTGTTAGACAAGAGGAACAAGGAACATCACTAGAACCTTGTAGGTTGAAAGCATAAGAAAAAATGTTGCAATGAACAAGAACTACATGCAAGTACTCCGGTTGAAACGAGATGTACAAGGGACGATAAGGATCAATTACGATAACACTCCGGTTAAAAAAAGATAGAGAAGGGAAAAGAATGATATAATTTGGACAGCACTCCGACTGTAAATGGAAGGAATTGAACATGAATTTGAGGAGATGGGATGATACTTGATGAAAACAATAACACAATGCCTCCGGAACTATTGCAAGAAATGGCACAAGGGGTAAGAAAGATTTCAGACATCACTCTGGTCGAGAATGGAGGTAAAACTTGATAATATGATTGAACTGGAATAAAAACACGACACTCCGGTTGAATGGATAAGCAAAGGAAAGAACATGATCTTTGACAAAATGAGATGATGGGTGAAAAGAACAACACCACAATGCCTCCGGAAGAAATGAGAGAAAGGAATGGAATGAACGGAGGAAAAAAAACAAGATCTTGAGAGAGTACGTTTACAACATATGCTAGAACGGAGTTGTTGGAAAAAAACAACAACGAAAAGAGTAAGCTTGTTGTGGGCTTATGGAAAAACATCTCAAAACTGAGTTCAAATTCTGCCACTGACAGAAATGATAGATTGGATTGATATCAACAAGGAGACGAGAAGCTTATGTCACCGAGAGGATAAATGAAGAACTTGGATCATTTATAAGCACCATAGATATCAACAATCCTTAGGTAAGGCTTTAGGTGAAACATGACACAAGATAACTCCAACGAAGAGATTTATGGATTTAAAATACATCATTCTTAACAACATGTGAATCATGAAGCATGAACTCAAATTATCAAGAATGACATAATACCACCTCCAATAATATGGTAGAAAGAATTGCACTCCGGATTGCAAGAAGAAGAAAGCTTAAACTCCTCTGAAAATAATCTTGATGAACGTTTCGAGAACGGATTAAGTCCTTTATGGACCATCATGCAGAAACTTCATGAAGAACTCCGGTAAACAAAAGAATGATCAAACGAAAAGAAAGATGAGAAGAGTAAGGTTGAAGCCTTGCAATGATTAGATGAAGCTTTGCGACGAGATAAAGAGGAAACTTGGAACTCCGGAAAAGAAAGATGAACAAATGGAAGCAAGAATTTGATGAGCCTCCGGAATAGGGAATTAATCACTCGATGAAGCAAGAATAAGAATTACATTATGCGTATCCATCACCAATTTTTAAATTGATGACAATCAACGGATTTGGCATATTACTTATTCTCGTAGAAAAAAATTAAGATAGCGTCAACTTGGGAAGGTCTTCAACGAACCACCGGTAGGATTGGAACAACGAATAAATTGATATGATAACGAAGGAAAAGAAATCTTGAATGAACCACCGTAAGAATTAAAATGGCCCAAGAAAAGATAAAGGAACACCGTGAAGAATTATGAAATGAACAAAGATACTTGAGAGAATTTAGATACAAGAGGACGAATAGATCACGAACTGATTAGAGGATATTTGATCGATGCACCGGTAAGATTTAGAGGATGATAACTGAAAGCTGAGAATGAATAAACCTGAATTTGATGGAAGTCGGATAATCAAACTGAGAAGACTCTTGAATTGCTTCGGATGGGTGAAACGAATTCTCAAAATCGAAAATAATTATGAGCGGATGGCAACAAGCTAGAATCACGAATCTCTGAGAGAACGGATAAGATATGGAGGTAAAACTCTTCTTCTGTCTTCAAAATCTGAGAGTTACGATGAGAGACACCACCATGAATTATTTAGACACTCCGGAAGAATCAAAAAGCGAAGAGGTTGAGCCAACTATCAAAAGAATTGTGAAAGATCTAGGAGAAGGCATTTGACTGATGACAATTCATTCTTACGTCAAACTTTGAAAGAATTTGAGGATAGCTCGGGAAAAATAAGAAGAGTCAGGTAAGATCCTGGAAAAAGACCCGTGGGTTAGGGCCCACTGAAAAGATACACCGTTGAAATGATTTAAAAGATAGATTGCGCCAGTTGAATTAAATGGCTAGAATGATATAACATCCTCAAAATACCTTGAACAACTGCAGAGTTGAAACACGAATCTTCTGAGCTATCTTCGGCACTCCGGAACAAATGTAAAGCGGGAGGTGAATGATTAAGAGGTGCACCGGTAAGAGGTGGTATTTGAAACGAGGAAAGAATATGATCAACAAAGCTTGAATTGGTCCACCGGAGAAGAAAAGAGCAAATAATGATGAACCTGAGGCTCCGTTAGGATCATCATGAGAATCACCGGGTAAGAATATTGACGAAAAAGAATGGAGAGACTTCACATGAATAAAAGGATACTTGATTAAGAAATCTGAGTCCTTGAAGAAAAAGGGGTGGGTGGGTGGGAAAACAAAGGCAGCTTGGGACGAATGGAACAAACACCGTTGAGAAGAACTGATAATTGATCTTGCTGATATTGAAATGATCGGATCCACTTGAAGAGAGACACACCAGTTGAAAAGGATTGACATGACAATCTCGATTATCAAGAAGGATTAGTATTCACATAGGATCATGAGAACACCGTTTAGAGAAGGTATGGAATCAACATTTGACTTCGAAGTAACTCGAATACCATAACTCAAAACAAAAACAAAGGGTTGGCTTGCAGAATAAGCCGGAACAAACATATGATAGAGATTTCGTCCGAAGTTTTCGTGGTGGGGCCTACACGGGCTCGATCGTACAGCACCATCATGTACAAGGCAGTGCACAAGACATACGAAGCGTCCCCAAGTCGGCATAGCCAAGGACTCTTTAAGACACAATGAGACCACTGTAAAACCAACCGTGAATAGGCGGACCACTAGACGTCGAACCCTAATTTCAAATCATACATCTGTCGGAAAGAAATCCTAGGAGCTACTTGAATTCCCACTTATAAACTCCCGAAACTTTCCCGGTTATGCAATCAGGTGTTGGGGATACAGGGGAGGGATAATATCTCACCCAAAACTAGCAAATCCTACATCCAGCTGTATCCATCCTTCAACACATAACCAAGAAACCGTCGAAAATCATTTACCTCAACCTTCAAAAAGCGTCCGTTATACGAGTTATGGCAATACTCCCGAACTCCCGCCCCAGTACTGGGTGGCGTCGAGGTTATCTCACCAACAACTGCATAAAAGAGATTTTCGATGTCGGCGAAACTAAACTCAGGTATTCCAGAACTGCAACGATAAAATTGTGACGACAACACCTCGGAGCTCAATTCCTCGGGACACTGCCACAACCCCTAAATGTCAAGAGGCACGAAGAACAATGTTCTCGTCACAAATCGATCGGAACGATTCCAAGATACCCGCGTGATCCTAAAATTTTTTTGTGAAATTTGAGAAGAGACGAGTCAAAACTCTATGTCAGGATGCCTCACCAGGGCGATGAAGGGACTGAGGAGTAAAAAGAAGTCCTAACTCTCCGATATATATAATTCCTAAAAGACTCAAAACATTTCTAGACTCAATAACGCCAGCGATTCGATCAAGCAGGGGGCTCCTAAGGTCGGGGAAGGCTCTGATTACCAACTTGTGACGCCCTCGATGCGGCTATATCTCCCACGTGTCGAAGCATGGCTTAGAGGCATAACCGCATTGAAAGCAATGTCGCAAGTGAGGTAATCTTCGCAAACAAACCATGTAATACAATAAGGGAAAAGATACATAGTTGGCTTACAATCGCCACTTCACACAAATACATGAATAAAGCATTACATCATCCAGATACAATCAAGGTCCGACTACGGAACCAAAATAAAAGAAGACTACCCGAAATGTTACACAGATCCCCGATCGACCCCAACTGGGCCCCACTACTGAACAACAAGAACGAAACAACACAAAGGACAAGACACTACAGGAATCAGCTACTTTGCCATCTGCCAGCTCTTTGCCGTCAGCTAGCGGACGGCAAAGAAGCTCTTTGCCATCAGCTACCTGAAAGCAGACGGCAAAGAACAGGCTGATGGCAAAGAAAGCCTTTGCCATCAGCCTGTTCTTTGCCGTCAGCTAGCTGATGGCAAAGAATCTTTGCCGTCCGCTAGCAGACGGCAAAGAGGGAGGGGCCCCACTGAGGAGCTGGTTAAAAAATACTTAATGGCCCCCCTCTTTGCCGTCCACTAGCGGACGGCAAAGCGCACATTAGCGGACGACAAAGGTGGCGGACGGCAAAGATTAAACGTATCTAATTAATGGCCGGCGCGCCCCACCCCCCCTCTCTCTCTGTTTCCTTCCCACACACGCGCGCCGCCGCCCGGTCGCACCACCGCCCCGC
>NC_041386.1:429509104-429555188 GCF_002162155.2 Triticum dicoccoides | reverse complement strand
ACCCCCCGACCCCGAAACAGCACCCCGACCCCGACACGGCACCCCGACACCGACAAGACACCCCGACCACCGACACCTCCCGAAAAGGTGTTCTTTGGCCTTCCAGAGGCCGACGGGGTCATATATTTGTGAATTATTAGTTAGGTCATATATTTTTCGATTTTGTTATGAAAAACATCATATATAATTGTGTTGATCGTGTAGTTTTAAATGTGCAGTTGTTCCATCGCTGCGAGGTTTGGTGTTCGACGACCTCGCCGTGCGTTTGACGAGCTCTGCCCCTTCGTTCGTGGGTGAGCACAAATGACAAGTCCTCCTCCCCCATTAATTATTTGATCTATTCCGATGAAACTTGATAGCTAGCTATATATGTGTCTTGAATCATCAGTATGTGTAACCAATATGTGTCTCCCGTTCGAAAGCGTCATAGTTATAAATATGCATGCATTTGCATATTTATAACCTTGATTCTTTCAAATTGTCCAACGCTATCCATGGACAGCCCGAGTATGTGTAGATTGGGTTCGTTTTCCCATATGCTTTGCTCCGGATCCGACGCATATATTTCGTCAGTGCCTCCCCTGTTGTTCTCCGGGTACACATCCTCTCTGTTTATTGCAGAGACGTGTATCAGGAGAACAGCGGGGAGGTGCTGCCGAAATTTTGCGTCGGATCCGGAGCATAGCATGGGAAAATGAACCCAATCTACACATATACGGGTGGGATTAGGACCTATCATTACCTATTAGAGTGTAGGTTGCATGGACGTAATAAAATTGACAAAGTAGATCAACTGATGAATATATACATGGTGAATTACATATATAATTGTTGTGTGTCCAGTAGCTCTGAAATTCAAGATGAGTGACCGTGCTTGGATGTATACCGGTCACACTGGTCAGAACAAATGGAGCGCTGAATGGTTCACAAAAACTAAGGGGTTTGTGCAAGCCGCATTTGCAAATGGCCAAAAGAAAACCTGGTGCCCCTGTTTCCGGTGCGGCAATTGGGAAAAGAAGACAGAGGCTGAAATGGGCAAACACCTGCAGAAGAGTGGTTTTACACCCGATTATACGGTGTGGACATTTCATGGTGAGTCTGCCCAACGTGACCGAGCTGAGGTGGATCATCGTCGCACCGACGAGCATGGTACCAGGATGGAAAACATGGTGCAAGGCTATGATGATGCTCGGGATTCGGACGAGGAGATGGAGGAATTTGCAAAGGCCTTCAATGAAATGTTGGAGTCTTCGAAACATCCGCTCCACGAGCACACTGAGCTTTGTCAGTTGGCTGCCATCTCACAAGTAATGGCTCTGAAGGCTCAGTTCAACTTGGGCAGAGAATGCTATGACGCAATTATGACAGTATTTGGACGCTTTCTACCCAAAGTCCATGTAATGCCTGCAAACCTGTACCAGTCGGACAAAATCCTCCGTGCACTGAAGATGCCCTATGAGAAGATACATGCCTGTGAGAAAGGATGTGCCTTATTTAGGCTTGACTATGCAGACTTGAACTATTGTCCCAAGGTATATTGTGGTAGACAACGGTATGGGTGAGAAGACACAGACCAAAATCCCCGTTAGTGTTCTTCGGTATATGCCAATCGTACCAAGACTTCAATGTCTTTTCATGGTCGAAGAGACGGCCAGATAGATGACATGGCACAAAACAGGCAAAAGAACCGAACTAGATGCAGATGGGAATCTGATGATGGTACACACATCGGATGGTGTTGCGTGGAAAAAGTTTGATGAATTACATGCTGACAAAGCGGCAGATCCGAGGCATCCTCGAGTCGGCATCAGCACGGATGGGTTTAGTGTGTTTGGTATGACGGCAGCCCAATACAGTTGTTGGCCCGTATTTGTCTTTCCACTCAATCTCCCCCCCGGACAGATTATGCAAAGAAAGAACATTTTCCTGATGTTGATAATTCCAGGACCCAACTATCCGGGCAAAAATATGAATGTGTACGTGCAGCCGCTTAAGGACGAATTGCAAGAAGCCTGGGATAATGGGTTCAAGACATACAACGCCTTTAGCAAACGGAACTTCATAATGCGTGTCTGGTACATGTACTCGACGCATGACTTGCCGGCGTATGTGCTATTCGTTGGCTGGTGTGTGCATGGAAGGTTCCCGTGCCCCACATGCAAGGGAGCTCTTGAGTTTCGTTGGCTTCAGGCCGGTCGCAAGTTTTCTTGCTTCGACATGCATAGACAGTTCCTGGATCCTCGCCATAAGTTCAGGAAAGACAAGAAGAACTTCATCAGGGGTAGAGTTGTCAAAAACTCTGCACCACCTGCATTGACAGGCCAACAGACCCTGGATCAGTTAAACGCTCTCGAGCCAGATCCACAACGTCCAGGGTACTTCAAGGGGTATAATACTAAGCACGCGTGGACTCACAAAACATGCTTATGGGATCTGCCTTACTTCAAAGACCTCCTTTGCCCACACAACATCAACGTGATGCACACTAAGAAGAATATTGCTGAGGCACTTTTTGGTACATTGTTCGGCATAGATGGGAAGTCAAAGGATAATACTAAGGCTTGAGTCGATCTGGAGGCGCTATGTGATAGGCCGTTACAAAACATGAAAGAACCGAAAGGAAAGCAGAACTGGACGAAGCCAAAGGCATGGTTCAATCTTGGAAGGCCAGCTATGAGGGAAATTCTCTTGTGGGTGCAACAGCAGTTGATGTTCCCCGATGGGTATGCAGCGAATCTAAAGAGGGGAGCAAATCTTGATAAACTGAAGATATTTGGTCTCAAGAGTCATGATTGGCACATATGGATTGAGCGGGTAATGCCGGTGATGTTGCGTGGCTTCATCCCTGAGGATGAATGGCTAGTACTGGCAGAACTCAGCTATTTCTTCCGTGTTCTTTGTGCGAAAGAACTATCACCTGGGGTGCTAGAAGAAATGGAAGAGTTGGTGCCGGAGTTGATCTGCAAGTTAGAGAAGATCTTTCCACCGGGCTTCTTTAATCCAATGCAGCATTTGATTTTGCATCTCCCGACCGAGGCAAGATTGGGGGGGCCCGTGCAAAATCGTTGGTGCTACCCAACTGAGAGGATGCAGAAGACGCTTCGAGAAAAATGTAAAAATAAACGTAGAATTGAAGCATCGATGGCTGAGGCATTCATCACAGAGGAGGCGGCAAACTTCGTAACAGCGCACTACGAAGCCAAAAATCGTCATTTGCATAATCCGAAGCCTCGGTACAATGCTGACGAGCCTAAAAAGGGTGGATCCAACCTCAGCCTATTCAAAGGGAATCTCGCACCAGCTAGTGTTTCACATCCAGTATCTTTGGATAACGAAGAATGGCGGACCATTTCCTTGTATATCTTCAACAACCTGATAGAAGTGCGGCCGTACATCGAGTAAGTTCTCGGTACATTGTTTCGCAACTTCTATTTCCTTTGAACTACTCTTATTCCTGGATATGTCATACAGTCGATACGTCGCCATATTCTCGTATGGAGCGGAGATCCAAAAGGATTCCGTCGAAGAGTATGAGCTTCTCGCAAAGCAAGAAGGTGGCTATCCTGGTTTCATCTCTTGGTTCAAACAAACGGTAATTTCTATTAGACAATTTCATTTCATTCGCTAATTTGTGCATAATGCAACAATCCTTTCATATTAAACTTGTAGGCTAATTCAGAGTCTATGGACGCCGAATTGAGACAAGTCACTAATGGTTTTGACTATAAGGTCCGTTCATTTGACAAGTACGACATCAACGGGTATCGCTTTCGTACCTATGGCAAAGAGCTATCTATGGCCGACCGAAAGTCTACAAATTGTTGTGTATCTGCTATCGGCGAAGGAGGTACCGAGTATTATGGGAGAGTTGAAGCAATTTATGAACTTCTGTTCTATGGTGAAAACCCACTGAATGTCGTAGTCTTCAAATGTTATTGGTTTCAGCCGAAGGAGACTAGAAGGACTCATGAACATATAGGGCTAGTTGAAATCAACCAAAGCACTCATTTAGATGTTCCTGATGTCTATATTATGGCTCAACAGGCGACCCAAGTATTCTATCTACCGTGGGCCTGCCAAACTAATCCAAATCTGAAAGGTTGGGATGTCGTTTATGAAGTGCCGCCATGTGCTAGACTTTCTCCCCCAAAGGAAGAGGATTATGAACCTCACATTAACCCAGACACATATGAAGGAGAATTCTTCCAAGAGACTCGTCTTTCCAAAAAGCGTTTCAGGAACCGCTATACTTCACCCCAAAACATTGAAGTAGACAGCGACAATGAATCCGACATCACCCCAGAGGAGGAACAAGAAGAGCCGGAACAAGAAGAGGTTACTGCTGCTGTCAGGACCCCGATTCCAAGTCACATCGATCTAGTCGGTAACACCTCATATCACTTTGCGGCCTCACGCACGGTATCCCACGGGTGTCGCCTTACCATGGCCCGAGACCGTTTGCGCCTTTTGGCTCACGTATATGATAGTGTCGTAGCATCCATATGACAGAGAACCCGGGCCGACATGGCTAGTCGTGAACCCAAAGCGGCTTAGACCTATGGAGACAGGCATACATGAATCACATCGAGCATGTCCGTCATCAGCGAGTGATTCCGGGCTGTAGCACTGGGCTGACAGGACTCCAAGGAAACCCCGGGCTGTAGCAGGCTAGGCAGGACTCCGGAAGTCACCGTGTGACATTTCCCCGAAGGGACAGACATAGGGACGAAGTGAAACACATGCCGGCCAGTCAAGTGTCCTAAACAGTAGTGCTGGCTAGCAGGACTCCGGTGAACCGGGCTGTAGCGGACTACTATGGCTCGAGGAACACTAGACTACATTTCCCCATAAGAAAGGCTGCCAAGGATAAACAACTAGATTGTCGGATCCCACTCATACCAAGCATTTCAATCATACACACAATATGCCCGATATGAGTACATACAACATGGCATCACAACAAAACTCTACAACTCAAGTACTTTATCTAAAGGCTCCAGAGAGCCATACATAACATGTTCATACAGATAGGGGTCACATGACCCGACACTCAAGTCATACAAACATACAAGCACATGCGGAAGCAACTAGTCTGAGTACAGACTCTAGAAAGAAAGAAGGCTTCTCGAAGCCTGTCTATCTACATAAAGCCCTCCATGGCCAGGATCACCACCTGGGTGGCTAGTCACTCATCGACGTCAAGGTCTACGTAGAACCCATCGGAGTGGGCGGTGTCGTCTGAAACAGTAATTAAGCAAACATGAGTACAAAGGTACTCAGCAAGTCTTACATCAGAACCTACTATACATGCTTATTTTCAAGAAGGCGGTGGGGTTGATGCAGCAAGCCAGCTTTGACTCTTGGCTAAGCTATCCTACGGAACTCCACCAGTAAATAGTTTTCGCACATGAGTCCACTACTCACCAACACAATACTCCACCGGGGATCCTCCCTCGTCATCCTACGAGAGGGCCATCCTCGGTACTCACACTTATCTTGAGGCTTTTAGTAGTATCCATTAACTTGTCTATGAACTGTATAGGCAACCAAGTAGTCCTTTACCGCGGACGCAGCTATTCGAATAGTTTATACCCTGCAGGGGTGTACTTCGTCATACACGCTTTCACCACTTATCGTCGTTTACACGACATGTACTCGGCAACCTTCAAGCGGAAGCCCAGCGAGGGTGTCGGCCACGGCCTACCTAAACACTTAAGTCTCTAGTCCAGGTTTATCGCCTATCCAGGTTCCATCTGCAAGGAGTCCGGCCGAGGTTTCCACATACGGCCCCGAACGATGTGAACAGGGTCCCGAGACGCCAAACGGGCGCCCGGCATACCCGGCCACGGTGTATCTACTGCAACATAGCCCACCCCTAGGGTCAGCGCTACGCACGGCCCCCAACACATAACCTACAAACACCAGAAACTAATTACAACTCCTGGACAGAGTACTAGGGTGATTAAGAAGCCGAGAGGGTCAATTAAGGATCCCAATGCATGGTAGTAGCTGAATCTTAAATCACACATACAGATCTCAGTTCTTAGGGACGGCCTCAATGAAACAACCCACCATGTAATCCTACATGGCCTCTCATAGATACCTTTACCAAAACATGTTCAACGCATCCCTCACATTACCGACATAAGCATTTCACTCTAGCCCATCTCCCAGATGAACCAGACCTGACACAACTCTAAGCATAGCAGGCATAGCAAGGTAGGAATCACATACATGGCTCAATCAACTCCTACACATGCTAGTGGGTTTCATCTAGTTATTGTGGCAATGACAGGTCATGCAGAGGATAAGGGTTCAACTACCGTAGCACACAGCAGTTTGAATCGCGTTGTCTTAATGCAGTAAGCAAGAGCAAAAGCGAGAACATGGGTTTGTATCGGAATGATCAATGGTTGCTTGCCTGATGGAGTGGTAGTGGGATACTGCCCTTCAGTTGGATACTCGTGAATATCCTCGGAGGCAGAACCTACCACGAAGAACACATCGGAACACAATCAACACATGACGATATGCAACAATATGATGCATGCTATGACATGGCGATATGAATATGTCTTGGCCTAATGCACGCTATAACAGAAAGAAATGAACTCATTTGAATCAAAGATTCAAATATTAGTTCATTAAACATGGCATTTATAGTGCATTACCTTATTCTGCCTAAACAACAAGGTAAACTTCTTTTGTCATGCATGAAATCATTGCAGATGGATAGATTGAATTTTTCTGATAACTTTTCATATATAAATTATTTCATTTGGAGTTACGGTTGAATTTCTATGATTTTTAGAAGTTTTAAACATTTTCTGGAATTTCCTGAATAAAAATAAATCCAGAAAATGCATTACTGCGTCAGCATTGCGTCATGCTGACCTCAGCAGGTCAAAGGCGCCAGCCCAGGTCAAACCTGACTGGTGGGCCCCTTCTGTCAGCCTCTCAGTACTCTAACTACGTTTAGTTAGCCTAATTACTGGGCAGGGCCCACTAGTCAGTGACTATACTAGTTAAACTAACTAATTTTAGTTAGAAACTAATCTAGATAATTAGTAGGGGGCCCACTTGTCATTGACTCAGGGGAGTCAACTGGGCCCACCCAGTCCACGTCAGTGGTCAAATCCGCCGGTCAACAGGGCTAATCCCGCCGGCGTTGAGTCGCCGGCGAGGCCGAGACGGCGGAGGGCTTCGGAAAACGCCCTCAGGCGACCAAATCGACGGCGGAGACCACCCGTGCGAAGCCCAGGCTCTCGCGCATCCAAAGGAGCAAGTGTGAGGAGCTGGGGTGGAGCGAGATCGCCGGAATCGAGCTCGTGGCGGCGGCCGGAGTTTGGGCGGAGAGGGAAAAGGGGGTACGGTGCACGGCAGGGCTAGGAAGTGCGTGCGTTAGGCTCCTGGGGTTGCACTGAATGCGGTGGTGTGCTCGGACGCGTGCTTGCACGGCCGTAGCCACGACGGTGACATGGCCGGCGGCGAGGAGCTCTCGGGTGCGGTGGAAACGGCGGCTACAGGGGCCAAACGAGCACGGGAGCTAGGGGAAAGGAAGAGGAGCTCACAGCGGAGTCGGAGAGGGGGTCAGCGGGCTCGGGGACGGGCTGGAGACGAGGTGCGGTCGTCGGCGATCTCGGATGCCCGAGGTTGAAGACGAGGGCGAAGGCGGTGTTGCAGGGCTTCCGGCGATGCGTGGCTCGGAGGGGAGGACGAGGGAGTCGAGGCGGAGCTGATGAGCTCGTCGGAGGGGCGAGGGAGTGGCTATGGTGGCAACTACAGCGACCGGCGGCGAGGGACGCGCTCGGCCATCGCGGGAGAGGATGAGGGAGACAAGGGGGAGAGTGAGAGAGGATGAGAGGGAGACGTGGGGGTCGCGTGGCGTCCTCTGGGCGTCTCCCGGCGTCGGCAGAAGCAAGAGGTGGCCGGCGTGTGGCCAGCGCACGGCGAGCACGCGCCCCTACCTCCTGGCGCGAGGTAGGGGGTGACTGGCCGAGCTAGTAGGCTGGGCCGAGCCAGGTAAGGCCCAGGTGGGCTTCTTTCTCCTTTTTTGATTTAGTTTCTGTTTTCTATTAAATTGCAACTGTTTAGCTTTATTAAAAATACTAAAACATTTCCAAAAATCCTGAAAATAAGTGTGGCCTCTGTTTAGATTATTTGCAATAGGAAACATTTACTCCCAGAATTATTTGAGCATCTAAATTATTTTATAGCATTTAAATGCCCAAATTAAAATACTTATGATTTAATTCAATGACCTTCTGTTGACCTAGAAAATTGTGCACCAATTTTGCCAGAGGTTCTAACCCAAGACAAAGAGGGTGAACTTTTTAGAAGGGCATTTCAGGTTCATTGAAAATAATTTTAGTAAACCCTAGTTTTTCCAGGGGGGGTGTTGGGGGTTTCTGCTTTCCCCATTTCAAATTTAAGAGAAATTTAAACATGATGCACATTCTAATGCATGGACTAGCTAGGGTGTGACAACTCACCCCCACTCAAAAGAATCTCGTCCCGAGATTTAGGATCCTCTGGAAAGAAGGTGGGGTACTCGAGTCGAAGACGATCCTCCCTTTCCCAAGTGGCTTCTTCCTTGGAATGCTGTGACCATTGAACCTTGAGAAACTTGATATTATGACGTCGAGTGGTACGCTCGGCTTGATCAAGGATACGAACGGGATATTCCCGATAAGAGAGGTTATCTTGTAGATCAAGCATTTGGTGGTCCACTTTACAGATAGGATCCGCGAAGCAACGCCTGAGTTGTGAAACGTGGAAGACATCGTGAACTCTGGAAAGATGCGGAGGTAGTTCCAATTGGTAGGCAACTTCTCCTCGTTTGGCAAGAATGTGAAAGGGTCCGATGTAACGAGGGGCCAATTTGCCTTCGATACCGAAACGATGGGTTCCCTTTAACGGAGTAACCCGAAGGTAAGCCTTCTTGTCGACTTCATAAGTCATAGGCTTATGTTTACGGTCATATTGACTCTTTTGACGAGATTGGGCTGTTTTCAATTTCTCACGAATAACGCGAACCTGCTCTTCTGCTTCCTGAATCATATCCGGGCCAAAGAGTTGTCTTTCCCCGGTTTCTGACCAGTTAAGAGGCGTTCGACATTTTCGTCCATAGAGAACTTCAAAAGGAGCCTTGCCTAAGCTGGCTTGATAACTATTGTTATAAGCAAACTCCGCGAATGGAAGGCATTTCTCCCAACTTATTCCGAACGAGATGACAGAAGCTCGGAGCATATCTTCCAGAATTCGATTGACTCGCTCTACTTGACCACTTGATTGAGGATGGAAGGCAGTGATAAAGGAGAGATGAGTTCCCATAGCATTTTGGAAACTTTCCCAAAATCAAGAGGTGAAGAGACTCCCACGGTCTGAGTTAATTTCCAATGGAACACCATGAAGAGACACTATTCGGGAGATGTATAACTCAGCTAGCTGGCTGGCGGTGATACTCTCACGAACAGGTAGAAAGTGGGCTACTTTGGAAAGTCGGTCGATCACAACGAAGATGGCATTATTCCCTCTCTTGGTCCTGGGAAACCCAGTGATGAAATATGTACTGATTTTATCCCATTTCCATTCAGGAATAGCCAAAGGTTGAAGGGTGCCAGCAGGTCATTGATGCTCTGCTTTAACACGACGACAAACATCGCAATTAGCAATGTATTGAGCGATTTATCTCTTCATCCTAGTCCACCAAAACCTCTGGCGTAGGTCTTGATACATTTTGGTACTACCGGGATGAATGGTGAGAGGGGATTCATGAGCTTCCTTAAGGATCAATTGGCGTAGATGTTGTTTCTTGGGAACCACCAAACGGTTCTCAAAGAAGACAGCACCCCGCTTATCCATGGAAAAAACATTTAGCAACTCCGCTAGCAATGTTTTCCTTAATCCAGGATATGCCCTTATCATACCGCTGGGCGGTTATGATCTGATCCATAAGGTTAGGTTTCACCACCAGGGTGGATAGGAATCCTCGAGGAACAATGTGAAGATTAAGCTTACGGAATTCCTCATGGAGAAGTGGTTGACTTTGTTGTAACATCAGGTTGTTACAATAGGATTTACGACTTAGTGCATCAGCCATGACATTGGCTTTGCCCGGGGTGTAAGTTATTCCTAAGTCGTAATCCGAGATCAACTCAACCCAACGTCTTTGCCTGAGATTCAAATCTGGTTGGGTGAAGATATATTTCAAACTTTGGTGATCGGTGAAGATCTCGCAACGATTACCGAGAAGGTAATGTCGCCAAGTTTTAAGTGCATGGACTACAGCTTGAAAGCACAAGTGCTCCCTAGGTGGTTTTGATAATTGATGACAACATATCTCTTGTTGGACTAACATTTCAATCTAGCATGTTTCAGATAAGTTCAACAATGGAGTGGCATGGACTAAAGGTTGTGGGAACTCCTTCAAGATGCTAAGGACAAAGGATTGGCTAAAGCTTCAAGCTCAAGACTCATCATTTTACATTTTAGTGATCCAAGATCACATTGAGTCTTTAGGAAAAGCCAATACTATCAAGGAGGGATGAGGTGTTGCTTAATGAGCCTCTTGCTTCATGTGCTTAGTGATATGCTCCAAAACCCTCAGCTACTTTCCCACTTCCACATATGACCTAAACCCTAAGCCAAACTCAGTCCTACCGATTCTTCCTATCCGGCGCCACCGAGTTTCACTTGTCATAAGCCACTGCCAAACCCTAATCAGTTCGGTCTCACCTATGGGATCTTGGTCTCACCGAGATGGGATTGCAAACTCTCTGTTACCCATTGCAATATTCTCGGTCCCACCAAGATATGCAATCGGTTCCACCGAGTTTGCTTGGCCAAATCTCAGTTTCACTTATTACCCAAATCGGTCCCACCGAGTTTGAGTAATCGGTCAAACCGAGTTTTGGATTTACCCTAACTCTAGCACATCGGTCCCACCGAGTTGATCCAGTCAGTCCCACCGAAATCTCTAACGGTCACTAGGTTTACATTTTCGGTCTGACCGAGTTTGTTGATTCGGTCACACCGATATTGGAAAACTGTGTGTAACGGTTGGATTTTGTGTGGAGGCTATATATACCCCTCCACCCATTCTTCTTTCGAAGAGAGAGCTATCAGAACACATACACCATTCCAACTCACATGTTCTGAGAAAGAACTACCTACTCATGTGTTGAGACCAAGAAATTCCATTCCTACCATATGAATCTTGATCTCTAGCCTTCCCAAGTTGCTTTCCACTCAAATCTTCTTTCCACCAAATCCAAATCCTATGAGAGAGAGTTGAGTGTTGGGGAGACTATCATTTGAAGCACAAGAGCAAGGAGTTCATTACCTACACACCATTTGTTACTTCTTGGAGAGTGGTGTCTCCTAGATTGGCTAGGTGTCACTTGGGAGCCTCCGACAAGATTGTGGAGTTGAACCAAGGAGTTTGTAAGGGCAAGGAGATCGCCTACTTCGTGAAGATCTACCGCTAGTAAGGCAAGTCCTGTGTGGGCGATGGCCATGGTGGAATAGACAAGGTAACTTCTTCGTCGACCCTTTGTGGGTGGTTGCTTCTTCGTGGACCCTTCGTGGGTGGAGCCCTGTGTGGACTCGCGCAACCATTACCCTTTGTGGGTGGAGCCCTGTGTGGACTCCCGCAACCGTTACCCTTTGTGGGTTGAAGTCTCCATCAACGTGGATGTAGGATAGCACCACCTATCCGAACCACGGGAAAAACATCCGTGTCTAAAATTGCGTTTGATCTCTCCAAACCCTTCCCTTTACATTCTTGCAAGTTGCATGCTTTACATTCCGCTGCTCATATACTCTTTGCATGCTTGCTTGATATGTATTGTGTGTGTTGAAATTGTGCCTAAACTCCACTTAAACCGAAAAAGCTTAAAAATTGCAACTTTAGCATTAAGTGTCTAATCACCCCCCTCTAGACACATCTACTTCTAGATCCTATAAGTGGTATCAGAGCTTTGGTCTCCATTGCCTTGGTTTAATCACCATTGGAGGAAGATGGATGTGTCTACATTAGGGAGTCTTAGACATAGAGTGCCTATTCTTGATGGAGAGTATTTTCATGAGTGGAAAAATGAGATGCTTGTAATCTTCAATCAATATCATTTAAACAAGTATATTGCTAGCCCTTGTGCATCTCATATTGATCCTCTGCATCCTACCCTAGACGAAGATATTGACATGATTCGCAATCTTAGAACTATTGAGCTCATCATTAGAGGATTGCCCAAAAATTTGATTGCTAGTTTGCCTACTCAAAATTGTGCCTATACTATATGGAAATTTCTTGAGGAACGATTTCCCGATCATTCCTTGAAAACTTTGGATGAAATTCTCCATAAATCTATTGCGTTGAGTAAGATGAACTCTAGTGATCCTAGTTTTGGTAAATGTCTATTTGAACTTACCAATCTTAAGCATGCTAAAAGAGATGTTGGAATCATTAATGATATCATATTCAAAGCTATAAGAATTCATAAAAGTGACCACTTTGATGATCATTTATCTAATGAATTACCCTCTCAAGGAAATGATGAGTCACAAGATCATGATGAACATGAATATTATGATGATGATGATGATAGTGACTTCGATCTTGATGATGCAATGAGACATTTTGGTCTTATGGCAAATCTTCGGGGATATGAATCAGGAGGAAAGGAATGGGTTCTTGATAGTGGATGTACTGATCATATGACCGGAGATGAAGAGATGTTTCGTGAGCTTGCTGAAAATGATGGCCCTCGAAAATATGTCACCTTTGGTGATAATTCAAAGGGTAAAGTGGTTGGCCTTGGTAAGGTGGCCATCTCACATGATAGTTCCATTCAAAATGTCATGCTCGTTGAATCCCTTGGCTACAACTTACTTTCAGTATCTAGACTTGCTGATTTCGGTTTGAATGTCCTATTTACTGAGGTAGATTGCCAAGTATTTCGTCGAGACAATCATAAAATGGTCTTTACGGGTATGCGTAGAGGTGAACTTTACATTGTCGATTTCTCTAAAAAGGCACAACCCAAAACTTGCTTTGTTGCTAAATCCTCAAAAGGTTGGTTGTGGCATAGACGACTAGGTCACGTTGGCATGAGAAACCTTGACAAGCTTATTAAAGGAAATCATATCCTTGGAGTCAACGATGTCATATTTGATAAGGATAGACTATGCAGTGCTTGTCAAGCAGGTAAACAGGTTGGAGGAAGACATCCCGTGAAGAACATCATGACCACAAGGAGGCCACTCGAGCTACTTCACATGGATCTTTTTGGTCCCAACGCCTACAAGAGTCTCGGTGGAAATTCCTTTGGTCTAGTTATAGTTGATGATTTTTCAAGATTTACGTGGGTGTTCTTTCTTAATGACAAGTCGCAGGTCCAGAAGATCTTCAGAAACTTCGCTAGGAAGGCCCAAAATCAGTTTGATGTGAAGATCAAGAAGGTTCGGAGTGACAATGGAACGGAGTTCAAGAACGCAAATGTGGATACCTTTCTTGACGAAGAAGGGATTTCACACGAGTTCTCGGCTACGTACACACCTCAACAAAATGGAGTTGTTGAGAGGAAGAACCGGACGCTCATCGAAATGGCAAGAATGATGCTTGATGAATATAAGACGCCAAAGCACTTTTGGGCAGAAGCGGTTGAGGCAACTTGTCACGCAAAAAATCGCTTATATCTTCACAAGCTACTCGGCAAGACGACATACGAGCTTCTCACCGGTAACAAACCCCAAGTTGGATACTTTCGAGTATTCGGCTCAAAGTGCTACATTCTTGATAAGCATCGTCGTTCAAAGTTTCCTCCTAAATCTCATGAAGGTTTTCTACTTGGTTATGGCTCAAACTCTCACACTTACTGTGTCTACAACAACTTCACCCGAAAGGTTGAAGAGACGGTAGATGTGAAGTTTGATGAATCTAATGGCTCGCAAGTAGAGCAATTGCCAATTGATGTAGGAGACATGGACCCTTTAGAAGCAATTCAAGACTTGTCCATTGGCAAAATTCGTCCAACGGAGGTGAAGGATTGTACTTCATCCATCCAAGTGGAAGATTCTACTTCACAACAAGGTGAACCAAGAATCGACACGGAAGCATCCACAAGTGGGACACACCAAGATGAAGAAAACGTGGAAGTACGTCAAGATGAACATCAACAACCTCCTTCTCCACCACGACAAGAGAACGACGACGTCAACAATGAAGAAGGCCAAGAAGAAGAACAAGATGAAGAAGATGTTCAACGAAGACCCAACCAAAAGCTCTCATGAGTTCGAGCAAGAATTGCCAAAGATCATCCCGTCGAGCAAATCCTCAATGATATACAAACCGGGAGAATCACTCGCTCAAAAACTCGCTTAGCTATCTTTTGTGAAAACTATTCATTCATCTCTAGCATTGAACGTATGAAGGTTGAAGAAGCATTGGAAGATCCGGATTGGATAAACGCTATGCATGAAGAGCTACATAATTTTGAGAGAAACCAAGTTTGGACATTGGTCGAGAAGCCCGACAACAACCACAACATCATTGGTACCAAATGGGTGTTTTGCAACAAGCAAGATGAAGATGGACAAGTGGTTCGCAACAAAGCACGTCTCGTCGCCCAAGGGTACACACAAGTCGAAGGTATGGACTATGGTGAGACGTATGCTCCCGTTGCTAGACTTGAGTCCATTCGCATCTTACTTGCCTATGCTAATCACCATAATATCACCTTGTACCAAATGGACATTAAAAGTGCTTTTGTAAATGATGAAATAGAGGAGGAAGTTTATGTCAAACAACCTCCCGGCTTTATCAATCCTAAGAAACCAAATCATGTTTACAAACTTCACAAAGCTCTTTATGGTCTTAAACAAGCTCCTAGAGCTTGGTATAAATGCTTGACCAAGTTCCTTACTACAAGTGGTTTTGAAATTGGTAAAATTTATTCTACTCTTTTTACAAAAAGGGTTAATGGAGAACTATTTGTATGCCAAATTTATGTTGATGATATCATATTTGGTTCAACTAACCCTCTCTTTAGTGAAAAGTTTGGAAAGCTAATGTCAGAGAAGTTTGAGATGTCTATGATGAGTGAACTCAAATTCTTTC
Source organism: Triticum dicoccoides (assembly GCF_002162155.2). Classification (NCBI taxonomy): domain Eukaryota; kingdom Viridiplantae; phylum Streptophyta; class Magnoliopsida; order Poales; family Poaceae; genus Triticum; species Triticum dicoccoides. The sequence continues at coordinate 429,540,070 of NC_041386.1, read as the reverse complement.
TCGGGTTGCAAATCAAGCAAACTAAGGAAGGTACATTTGTCTCTCAAACAAAGTACACCAAGGACTTATTCAAGAAGTTCAATATGCAAGAATGCAAAGGTATGTCTACACCCATGCCTACTAGTGGACATGATGATTTAACCAAAGACGGTGAACCAGTTGATCAAAAGGTTTATTGCTCTATGATTGGTTCATTGTTATACCTATGTGCTTCACGTCCCGATATTATGCTAAGTGTGTGCATGTGTGCACGATATCAAGCTGCTCCTAAAGATTGTCATCTTAAGGATGTGAAAAGGATAGTGAGATATTTAACCCATACACCAAATTTTGGCATTTGGTATCCTAAGAGGTCTTCTTTTGATCTTGTTGGCTATTCTGACTCGGATTATGCCGGAGACAAGGTTGATAGAAAGTCCACTTCGGGTACTTGTCAATTTCTTGGTAGATCTCTTGTGTCTTGGTCTTCCAAGAAACAAAACTCGGTATCCTTATCCACCGCCGAAGCGGAATACATTGCCGCTGGTTCATGTTGTGCTCAATTACTTTGGATGACCCAAACTCTTAAAGATTATGGGATTTATGTGAAACATGTTCCACTGCTTTGTGACAATGAAAGTGCTATCAAAATTGGTCATAATCCTGTACAACATTCTCGAACTAAGCATATTGAAGTTCGTCATCATTTCATTCGAGATCATGTTGCTAAGGGTGACATCAATCTTAAGCATGTTCGCACCGACAAGCAATTAGCGGATATATTCACTAAACCACTTGATGAGAAAGTGTTTTGCAGGTTGAGAGGAGAATTGAACATCATTGATGCTTCGAACTTGGAGTAGAAACTCCATTGGATACATGCAGGACATGAGCTTATGACTAATCCATGATGTATCTCTTATGATAACTATCTTATGTCTTGGATATATTTGCACCTTGCATGTTGCCTAACCCATGTAGGTGCTTGGTTGAATCTAATTCCATGAGATTGCGACTCACTAACATCTTGAGCAATCTCTACAAGACCAAGACTCTACACAATAGTGGTTGAAGACAAGGAAGCACAAAACCATTCAAACATATCCTTTGACAAATTCTATGTTAAGCTCATGATTGTCATTTTTGGATACACAAGTGCTCTTCCTTGCAAGAACTAACCCATGTAGGTAGATGAACTCAAACTCCAAGTGGTGCTCCCAACTCTTGATGAGCTACATCAACCTTGAGCACCCACACAAGTTCAACTACATGAGCAAGAACCACACCACCACCCAAGGTATGTTATTCCATCTTAGAGAAGCTTTACTCCAAGACATGAGTCAAAGCAACTTAACAAGGTGAGAATACATCAAGATGCTTAAACGAGAAAATGGTAACCCCATTTTGAGCTTAAAACGATGAGTATGACCTACGATCAAGTGTCCTCACTTGACTCCTAAGTCAATATACTCTAACATAGGTGACTATGTCACCGCCCAATTCTAGATGAAGTTCTCATGTGTTCTTTTCTGAGTTATTGCATTTGTCCCTTGCATATTTGTTTCCTTCGTTTTCAAAAAAAAACCTCATCTAGAAACTTTCACTCTTTTCTCTTTGATTTTTGTTCTGCATATTTCTACATCAAATTCCTTGCAAATCTTTCAGCTAATTTATTGCAAATCTTTGTGAGATCTTACTTGACTAGTGAGCTGAGGTGACAAGTGTTTTTCTCTATGATGAACTCGGTTTCACCGAATTGCCATTTTCGGTCCAACCGAATCCCTTCGGTACTACCGAAACATGCCACTCGGTGCCACCGATTTCGCAACAGGAAAAACAGTTTGCCACATATTCTATATTTCTTCTGATCCAGCTCCACTGAATGAATCTTGTCCTCTACAAGCATCACAGTTTTATTCCCTGCTTTGTAATGAATCTCAAGGACCAAACCTATTCGACGGATTCCAGGAAAAACCTTCTTGGAAATTGATGTCAAAGGGGGAGAGAGAGATCACATCAAAGCTTATCATCAGGGAGAGAGAGATCACATCAAAAGCTTATCACCTAACAAAGGAGAAAGTACTAAGGGGGAGAGAATACTCAAGGATCCCATATATTAAGGGGGAGAGAATACTCAAGGATCCCAGATGCTTGATGTTCAAGAGGAGAGATGCCACATGTCTTTTTGGGGGAAAGACATGTTCATATGAACTCATTTGAATTAAGTTCTATTCATATCTTTCAGCCCTATTTTTTTGTTTCCTATCTTCTCCCAATATCCCATGTAAGATTTAGGAGGAGCAAGACACCTAAGGAAAAGAAATCAGTCAAATTCATTGCATATCTTTATTCTTGGGGACATGTTGAATTTGTACTCACTCTCTACATGTCATCCCAGTCTTGGTATTCTTGTGGTTTTTTTGTTTGCTCTGGCTAATGGACGTACCTGTGTTATCTAACCTTGTTTGTGCAGGTTCATTGCATCCTAAGACAACTCAAGACCACAAGGTAAGTATATGCATCAAAATCATGAGTATGAGGAGTTCTTGCTTATGTACATACTTTTTGCAAGAAGGACTCATGAGCATGAAGGTATTTTCCTTGATAATCTTTTGCTCCGATGCATATGGCAAAGATGCATGTAAAGTATTGCCTACTCTGTCATGGTTATGCTCTCACATGTCTCTATATTTCATATTTACATGAGTGCATACATGTAGGGGGAGCCTATGCTTGTTACATGTCCTTCCAAAGCTTTACTTGTTGTTCCTTATATCTTTATCTAAAGCTTTGATGTATGTTGCCATCAATTACCAAAAAGGGGGAGATTGAAAGCACAAGTGCTCCCTAGGTGGTTTTGATAATTGATGACAACATATCTCTTGTTGGACTAACATTTCGATCTAGCATGTTTCAGATAAGTTCAACAATGGAGTGGCATGGACTAAAGGTTGTGGGAACTCCTTCAAGATGCTAAGGACAAAGGATTGGCTAAAGCTTCAAGCTCAAGACTCATCATTTTACATTTTAGTGATCCAAGATCACATTGAGTCTTTAGGAAAAGCCAATACTATCAAGGAGGGATGAGGTGTTGCTTAATGAGCCTCTTGCTTCATGTGCTTAGTGATATGCTCCAAAACCCTCAGCTACTTTCCCACTTCCACATATGACCTAAACCCTAAGCCAAACTCGGTCCTACCGATTCTTCCTATCCGGCGCCACCGAGTTTCACTTGTCATAAGCCACTGCCAAACCCTAATCAGTTCGGTCTCACCGATGGGATCTCGGTCTCACCGAGATGGGCTTGCAAACTCTCTGTTACCCATTGCAATATTCTCGGTCCCACCGATATATGCAATCGGTTCCACCGAGTTTGCTTGGCCAAATCTCAGTTTCACTTATTACCCAAATCGGTCCCACCGAGTTTGAGTAATCGGTCAAACCGAGTTTTGGATTTACCCTAACTCTAGCACATCGGTCCCACCGAGTTGATCCAGTCAGTCCCACCGAAATCTCTAACGGTCACTAGGTTTACATTTTCGGTCCGACCGAGTTTGTTGATTCGGTCACACCGAGATTGGAAAACTGTGTGTAACGGTTGGATTTTGTGTGGAGGCTATATATACCCCTCCACCCATTCTTCTTTCGAAGAGAGAGCTATCAGAACACATACACCATTCCAACTCACATGTTCTGAGAGAGAACTACCTACTCATGTGTTGAGACCAAGAAATTCCATTCCTACCATATGAATCTTGATCTCTAGCCTTCCCAAGTTGCTTTCCACTGAAATCTTCTTTCCACCAAATCCAAATCCTATGAGAGAGAGTTGAGTGTTGGGGAGACTATCATTTGAAGCACAAGAGCAAGGAGTTCATTACCTACACACCATTTGTTACTTCTTGGAGAGTGGTGTCTCCTAGATTGGCTAGGTGTCACTTGGGAGCCTCCGACAAGATTGTGGAGTTGAACCAAGGAGTTTGTAAGGTCAAGGAGATCGCCTACTTTGTGAAGATCTACCGCTAGTAAGGCAAGTCCTGTGTGGGCGATGGCCATGGTGGAATAGACAAGGTTGCTTCTACGTGGACCCTTTGTGGGTGGTTGCTTCTTCGTGGACCCTTCGTGGGTGGAGCCCTGTGTGGACTCGCGCAACCATTACCCTTTGTGGGTGGAGCCCTGTGTGGACTCTCGCAACCGTTACCCTTTGTGGGTTGAAGTCTCCATCAACGTGGATGTAGGATAGCACCACCTATCCGAACCACGGGAAAAACATCCGTGTCTAAAATTGCGTTTGATCTCTCCAAACCCTTCCCTATACATTCTTGCAAGTTGCATGCTTTACATTCCACTGCTCATATACTCTTTGCATGCTTGCTTGATATGTATTGTGTGTGTTGAAATTGTGCCTAAACTCCACTTAAACCGAAAAAGCTTAAAAATTGCAACTTTAGCATTAAGTGTCTAATCACCCCCTCTAGACACATCTACTTCTAGATCCTATAAGTGGTATCAGAGATTTGGTCTCCATTGCCTTGGTTTAATCACCATTGGAGGAAGATGGATGTGTCTACATTAGGGAGTCTTAGACATAGAGTGCCTATTCTTGATGGAGAGTATTTTCATGAGTGGAAAAATGAGATGCTTGTAATCTTCAATCAATATCATTTGAACAAGTATATTGCTAGCCCTTGTGCATCTCATATTGATCCTTTGCATCCTACCCTAGACGAAGATATTGACATGATTCGCAATCTTAGAACTATTGAGCTCATCATTAGAGGATTGCCCAAAAATTTGATTGCTAGTTTGCCTACTCAAAATTGTGCCTATACTATATGGAAATTTCTTGAGGAACGATTTCCCGATCATTCCTTAAAAACTTTGGATGAAATTCTCCATAAATCTATTACCTTGAGTAAGATGAACTCTAGTGATCCTAGTTTTGGTAAATGTCTATTTGAACTTACCAATCTTAAGCATGCTAAAAGAGATGTTGGAATCATTAATGATATCATATTCAAAGCTATAAGAATTCATAAAAGTGACCACTTTGATGATCATTTATCTAATGAATTACCCTCTCAAGGAAATGATGAGTCACAAGATCATGATGAACATGAATATTATGATGATGATGATAGTGACTTCAATCTTAATGATGCAATGAGACATTTTGGTCTTATGGCAAATCTTCGGGGATATGAATCAGGAGGAAAGGAATGGGTTCTTGATAGTGGATGTACTGATCATATGACCGGAGATGAAGAGATGTTCCGTGAGCTTGCTGAAAATGACGGCCCTCGAAAATATGTCACCTTTGGTGATAATTCAAAGGGTAAAGTGGTTGGCCTTGGTAAGGTGGCCATCTCACATGATAGTTCCATTCAAAATGTCATGATCGTTGAATCCCTTGGCTACAACTTACTTTCAGTATCTAGACTTGCTGATTTCGGTTTGAATGTCCTATTTACTGAGGTAGATTGCCAAGTATTTCGTCGAGACAATCATAAAATGGTCTTTACGGGTATGCGTAGAGGTGATCTTTACATTGTCGATTTCTCTAAAAAGGCACAACCCAAAACTTGCTTTGTTGCTAAATCCTCAAAAGGTTGGTTGTGGCATAGACGACTAGGTCACCTTGGCATGAGAAACCTTGACAAGCTTATTAAAGGAAATCATATCCTTGGAGTCTACGATGTCATATTTGATAAGGATAGACTATGCAGTGCTTGTCAAGCAGGTAAACAGGTTGGAGGAAGACATCCCGTGAAGAACATCATGACCACAAGGAGGCCACTCGAGCTACTTCCCATGGATCTTTTTGGTCCCAACGCCTACAAGAGTCTCGGTGGAAATTCCTTTGGTCTAGTTATAGTTGATCATTTTTCAAGATTTACGTGGGTGTTCTTTCTTAATGACAAGTCGCAGGTCCAGAAGATCTTCAGAAACTTCGCTAGGAAGGCCCAAAATCAGTTTGATGTGAAGATCAAGAAGGTTCGGAGTGACAACGGAACGGAGTTCAAGAACGCAAATGTGGACACCTTGCTTGACGAAGAAGGGATTTCACACGAGTTCTCGGCTACGTACACACCTCAACAAAATGGAGTTGTTGAGAGGAAGAACCGGACGCTCATCGAAATGGCAAAAACGATGCTTGATGAATATAAGACGCCAAAGCACTTTTGGGCAGAAGCGGTTGAGGCAACTTGTCATGCAACAAATCGCTTATATCTTCACAAGCTACTCGGCAAGACGGCATACGAGCTTCTCACCAGTAACAAACCCCAAGTTGGATACTTTCGAGTATTCGGCTCAAAGTGCTACATTCTTGATAAGCATCGTCGTTCAAAGTTTGCTCCTAAATCTCATGAAGGTTTTCTACTTGGTTATGGCTCAAACTCTCACACTTACTGTGTCTACAACAACTTCACCCGAAAGGTTGAAGAGACGGTAGATGTGAAGTTTGATGAATCTAATGGCTTGCAAGTAGAGCAATTGCCAATTGATGTAGGAGACATGGACCCTTCAGAAGCAATTCAAGACTTGTCCATTGGCAAAATTCGTCCAATGGAGGTGAAGGATTGTACTTCATCCATCCAAGTGGAAGCTTCTACTTCACGACAAGGTGAACCAAGAATCGACACGGAAGCATCCACAAGTGGGACACACCAAGATGAAGAAAACGTGGAAGTACGTCAAGATGAACATCAACAACCTCCTTCTCCACCACGACAAGAGAACGACGACGTCAACAATGAAGAAGGCCAAGAAGAAGAACAAGATGAAGAAGATGTTCAACGAAGACCCAACCAAAAGCTCTCATGAGTTCGAGCAAGAATTGCCAAAGATCATCCCGTCGAGAAAATCCTCAATGATATACAAACCGGGAGAACCACTCGAACTTTTTATCTTTCTTGAGGAGTTCAGTTAGAGGTTTAGCAACCTTGGAGAAATTCTCGACGAAGCAGCGGCAATAGCTCGCTAAGCCAAGGAAACTCCGAACTTGCTTGACCGTTTCAAGTGGAGTCCAATCAAGGACGGCTTGAACTCGCTCGGGATTGACAGCAATACCCTTACCAGAGATTACATGGCCTAGATAGGTCACTTCTGGCAACCAAAATTCACACTTGGAGAATTTGGCATAAAGGCGATGCTCTCGAAGTTTCATCAATACCAGCCTTAGATGTACGGCATGTTCCTCTTCATTCTTGGAGTAGATGAGTATGTCATCGAGGTATACTACGACGAATTTATCCAAGTACTCCATGAAAACCGAGTTCATTAACCGCGAGAAGGTGGCTGGGGCATTGGTTAAACCGAAGGATATGACGGTGTACTCGTATTGGCCATAACGAGTAACAAAGGCCGTTTTGGGAATGTCCCCGTTTCTGATTTTGATTTGATGGTAACCCAACCTCAAATCCATCTTGGAGAAGACTGAGGATCCAGCGAGCTGATCATACAGATCGTTGATCCTGGGAAGCGGATATTTGTTCTTGATGGTGACCAAGTTGACAGGTCGGTAATCCACAACCATTCGATCCGTTCCATCCTTCTTCTTAACGAAGATGACGGGGCAAGCCCAAGGAGAGGAACTAGGACGGATGAAACCCTTTTTCAAGGACTCATCGAGTTGGTTCTTAAGCTCGGCTAGTTCTAAGGGTGCCATCTTGTAGGGTCTTCTAGAAATTGGAACGGTTCCTGGAACAAGGTCTATCACAAACTCAACATCCCTGTCAGGTGGAACACATGGCAGTTCTTCTGGAAAGACATCCAGAAAGTCTCGGACTACCGGAACGTCCTCAAGGTCTAGAAGGGGGTTGGCATTTAGGGAGTAAAGTTGGCGCTTGCCCACTCGGGTTATGACGTTAACTATCTTGCCCGACGGGTGAGTAAGTTGAACGGTTCTAGTGGCACAATCAATCTTAGCATAATGAGCTGACATCCAGTCCATACCCAAGATGATGTTTATGTCCGAGGACTTGAGAGCTATTAAGGATGCAAGGAAGACAAGCCTATCGACAAGAATTTCGTTCCCATGGCTTACTCTAGAAGTTTGCCATCTAGAGCCAGGGGTTTGAATTTCCATTGTAGAGGGCATGTCACAGAATGTCGTGTTATGCAATCGAGCATAGTTCTCGGATATGAATGAATGAGATGCTCCAGTATCGAAAAGAACAGATGCCGGATGGCAGTTAACAAGGAGCGTACCAAGGACGACGTTAGGATCCTCATGAGCCTCCTCGGCTGAAACATAGTTGACATGGCCACGTGCAGTGGTGGCCGGCTTGGCGTAGAAAGTCTTCCCCGCTGGCTTACCACGGCCAACGGACTTTCCAGTTTGATTGGGGTTGTTGTTCTGGGGACACTCTCGGCTATAGTGACCCGGCTCTCCACACTTCAAGCATGTCACCACATTGGGGCGTGGAGCAGCATTAGCAGCGGGGCCACCATAGGGCTTGGGCGGTGCAAATTGTTGGTTGGGATGAGGCGCCTCAAAGGATGGACTCGGGATGAACCTGGGTGGCAGTGCCGTGCTTGGAATCCACACCCGGCGCTTCTGAGTTCCAGAGCCGGATGAAGAGCCAAAATCACGGGAGTGCTTGCGTGAAGCGTCATAATCAGTCTGGCCCGTCTCAGCACTGATGGCTTTATTGACCAACTTCTGAAAGGATGTGCACTCATGCAGACGGAGATCCCGGCGAAGCTCAGGGCTAAGTCCCTTGTGGAACCTTGCCTGCTTCTTAGCGTCAGTAGATACCTCTTCAGGAGCATAACGTGCCAGATTCCCAAATTCACGACTATAAGCATCCACAGTCAGTCTTCCTTGGGTGAAGTTGCAGAACTCCTCCCTCTTGCGATCCATGAGACCTTCCGGAATGTGATGCTCACGGAAAGCCTCACTGAATTCAGCCCAAGTAGTGATTTGGCCGACCGGGTGCATAGCTTCGAAGTTTTCCCACCAAAAGCTAGCAGGGCCTTCGAGGTGATAGGCAACATAGGTAACCTTGTCGGCTTCGGCTACGTTGGCAGAACGTAGCTTGTGGGTGATGTTGCGAAGCCAGTCATCCGTGTCGAGGGGCTCGACGGAATGGTTAAACTTTGGTGGGTACAGCTTGATAAAGTCATTGATTGACACCAGGTCATTTCGCGGGTGGCGTGCAGTGTTCTGCTCAATCCGCTCCGGCAGGCGGTTAGTCTCACGCTTGTTTCTTTCCGCATCTAGCATTACTTCGGCCAGAGAAGGCGGGTGAGGCAGATTTTCACCCCTAGCTGCACTGGCTTCCCCCTGCTCCGAGGTAGCAGGGTTGCTGTGGGTGTTGACCATCCTAGGAGAAAACAAGACAATGGTTTAGATAAGGATGGCTCAAACTTAGCAAGGAAGTGCAGAATGTAATGGATAACACGGAATGCAGAGATGTTCATCCGTATGTCATGGTAATATAAAACTGCCATATATATACCAACGGTCATACACATCATACATAGTTTAGTACAAGCCCAGGCTACAGTACAACTATGATGAAAGACATTACATCTCATCGGAGGCATTCCAAGCTCCTATACATTATTTGTCTACACCTACGGATTTGATTACACACAAAGTCATATTCCACAAGTCTCGCAGGACGGTGGAGATACAACTACTACATTACTAATGATACTACTACTAACTCAGACAGCTCCGTAGTAGTTCTCATAGAAGTCACCTCCATAGCCTGGAAGTTCAACGTGACCATCCGGGAATAGACAGTCCTGAGGATCCTATGGACCATAGGGGCTAGGATGAGGTCTTGGACCAACAAACGGTGGTCTGCGGGGACCACGGGGTGGGGTGACGCCTCCCACATCACGCCAATCCACCATGTCTGGCAGAGCTGATCTTCCCGGGGTTTGTCAGGTTGCCTGGTGAGGGTCGGCTTCCAGAGCTTGGATTGAACTGGGAGCACTACGTGGCTGCCCCGGCCCCACCGGATGAGATTATCGACGGTGTCGTGTGCGACACGAGGGCAGACATGGTGATCAGAAAGTTCTGGGTAATTTCTCCTTTACACATTTAAAAATCTTCAACTAGCTAGTTATTAATTGTACTAATCAATATTGTCTCATTTGATTGCAGACATTCTACAGGTGTGAGGAGGGATACGAGGAGGACGCGGCACATGTTATCGAGAACGTCTGCAAGCGCCTACTCCAGAACTTACGGCACGAGGCTCGGGTGCAGGCTGTTCGAGACTACTACGCCTTGCGTGGTATTAAGAAGACCAAGCCGGTGTGCCGCGATAAGTTCCTGAGTAAGGAGAAGTACATGAAGGTAATTCTTAAGGCCTTCTCTACTTAAGTTCCTTCATTTAGTAATTCTTAGCCGTAGCGCTCAAGTTTCTATTTGCTAACTTAGGCGCCTCCGAGATGGTGTGCGGATCGGATGGATTGTTGGGAGGTGTTGGTCGATGAGTGGTGCTCAAAACAATGGCTAGCCCTCCACAACGAGGCCAAGGACAAACGTGCCCAAATGGAAGGTGTGCCACACCATCAAGGCAGCTCCAACTTATATCAGTTCGGGCGCAACTGGGTATGTGGTTTGCTTCATGATTCATGCAATTCATTCATCATGCTAGCTTGAGCCCTTTAATTACTAATTTTCATTGTTTCTCTCTTTCAGGCACGCTACAATAAGGCGGATAAGGTGCTAGAGGTGTACGACCTGTATGCCATGGCCCACACTGCCTCTTTCAAGAAAGTCAAGGCTTTCTCTCAGTCTGACCTCGATGATGCAAACAACTTCACCAACATCTCCTCCCACAACAAGCTCGTGAGATATAGAGATGAGGGGAAGCCGAGGAAAGGGGAGGACTTTAACCCGAGCCAGGGTCCCATTGATCCAGAGATGGTGATGATATCTGGTGGCGGGAGGTCCCATGGCTCCATAGCCATTGGAGATGGACTTATCCATTGTCCTAGCACTCTCCCGGAGATCAAGGTGCGCCAGTCGAGCTCCGCTCCTGAGATAAGGCCTCGTGAACGGCCAGTGCAACTCGCCATCAAGGTTAGTGATACGTACTCAGTTATCTTTCTCCATTACATTGTGTGCGCTTCCATCAATGATTACAAATGGTCATGTGAGTGGTGTTGCAGGCTTCTATACAGAGTGAGAGAGGTAGAACGGAGAAACTTCTGGCGGAGGCGGCGGAGAGGCAGCGGGAGTTGGAGGAGAGGACGACAAAGATGATGGAGGAGGAGAGGGCACGGAATGACATGCAGGCAAGGGCCATGTACGAGCTCCTTGTGGTAAGTTTCTTCTGCAGATTAGCCAAAACATTCATGTAGTGTTTGTCTCATTACTAACTAGTATGACTGAGTCGTCAAAACCAAATGTGCAGTCTGTGTGCGAGAAGACAGGTCAGACCGCTCCGCCGATGCCAGTGATTGCTCCTGGGACCACAGTGAGTTTTATTTGAATGGACATTACTTGCTAGTATTAACATTTGAGTGTCATCATGCTAACAAGACATTGGAAATGATCTTTGGTGCAGCGTAACTCCAGACAAGCATCGCACGATCCTTCTCCAGCTACCGACACGAGCCACCCCGCTCCTACACCTCCTGGATCTTGGTAAGTTTATCTAGTGTTTTGCTTAACACATGCATAAAGACCTAGACTTAGCTTTATTTCCTCCAATGCTTACCATAATGACCTAGACTTAGCTTCTTCTCCTCCAAAATGACTTAATAAGCTTACTGACCTCCAAAACCATCCATTTTACCTAAGTTAGCTCTAAAATGATCTGTACTTAGCTTACTTATGTCAAAAATTGCATAATTAGCTTAGTTAGCTCATAGACGATCCATTTTACCTAAGTTAGCTCTAAAATGACCCATTTTACCTAGGTTAGCTTATAAATGATCCAGTTCATCCAAGTTAGCTCAAAAATGACCCATTTTACCTATATTAGCTCCTAAATGATCCATTTTACCTACGTTAGCTTTAAAATGACCCATTTCACCTAGGTTAACTCCAAAATGACCCATCTTACCTAGGTTATCTCATAAACGATCCATTTCAACTAATTTAGCTCATAAACGATCCATTTCACCAAGTTAGCTAAAAACGATCCATTTCACCTAAATTAGCTCTTAAATGATCCATTTCATCTAAGTTAGCTCAAAAAGATCCATTTCAACTAAATTAGCTCATAAATGATCCATTTCACCTAAGTTAGCTCAAAAACGGTCCATTTCAACTAAGTTAGCTCATAAATGATCCATTTCACCTAAGTTAGCTAAAAACGATCCATTTCACCTTAGTTACCTCAAAAATGATCCATTTGACCTTATTTAGCTCATAAACGACCCATTTCAACTAAGTTAGCTCATAAATGATCCATTTCACCTTAGCTAGCTCATAAACGACCCATTTCAACTTAGTTAGCTCATATACGATCCATTTCACGTAAGTTAGCTCATAAATGACATACTCTTCTTGTTCTAGTCTTCTTCTTGTTCTACTCTTCTTGTTCTAGTCTTCTTCTTATTCTACTCTTCTTCTTGTTCTACTCTTCTTGTTCTAACTTTCTTATTTTTCATTTTGCAGATTTCATTCACTTGACGAAAGCTTGCATAGATGGAGTGCTCCTTATCCCTTTCTCTGTTTCTTTTGTATCGTTGAACTATGCATGTATCGTTGGATGAAACTATTGTAATATATATGGTTGGATGCCTCTATGTTGAACTTGTTATGTATGATGGAACTATGCATGTAATATATATGGTTGGATGATGAAGTTATGTGTTGGATATCTTATATGTTTGCTCTGTAATGGCCTTTTGAAATATATCTATATATGTCATATATATTTGTGATGAAAATTGTTGGATTTAATAAAAAACAGATAAAAGAGCCAATATGCAGGCTCTTTGCCGTCTGCCACCGACGGCAACGGGCTCTTTGTCGTCCGCCGCGGACGGCAAAGAAGACATGTGGCATCCAGCTGTGCTTACAGTGGCAGACGGCAAAGACTTTGCCATCAGTGGCAGACGGCAAAGAACCTGCACTTTGCCATCAGTGGCAGACGGCAAAGAACCTGCCATGTAGTGACGTGTAGATGACATCATACGGCGGACGGCAAAGACATTAGAAATTTTGTCGTCAGCGGCGGACGGCAAAGGCCTGCCGTTAGCCACTTAACGGACTGACAGCGCAATTATTGCCGTCCACTCTGTTTGCCGTCCGCCGCAGACGGCAAAGGGCCTTTGGCGTCAACCGCCAGGAAGCAGACGGCAAAGTAGCTATTTACCGTAGCCTACTTTGCCGGAGCCTTTTGCCGTCCGCGGCTGACGGAAAAGGCCTTTGCCGTCCGCCGTTCATGCCTTTGCCGTCCGCCGTGGCAGACGGCAAAATAGCTGATTCCTATAGTGAGATCTTCATCGAGGCTCCTCCTTGAGCTTGGTTGCATCATCTGCACGGTTCAACGGCACCTGCAAACTGGTTTTGGAAGTATCTGTGAGTCACGGGGACTCAGCAATCTCACACCCTCGCGATCAAGACTATTTAAGCTCATGTTAAGGTAAAAAGTATGAGGTGCAGCTGCAGCAAGCGACTAGCATATATGGTGGCTAACATACGCAAAAGAGAGCGAGAAGAGAAGGCAAAGCACGGTCGAGAAACTATGATCAAGAAGTGATCCTAGGACAACCTACGTCAAACATAACTCCAACACCGTGTTCACTTCCCGGACTCCGCCGGAAAGAGACCATCACGGTTACACACGCGGTTGATGTATTTTAATTAAGATAAACTTCAGGTTTTTTACAAGCGGACATTAACAAATTCCCATCTGCCCATAACAGCGGGCACGGCTTTCAAAAGTTCAAATCCCTGCAAGGGTGTCCCAACTTAGCCCATCACAAGCTCTCACGGTCAACGAAGGACATTCCTTCTAGCGTGAAGACCCGATCAGGCTCGGAATCCCGGTTACAAGACATTTCGACAATGGCAAAACAAGACCAGCAACACCGCCCGAATGTGCCGACAAATCCCGATAGGAGCTGCACATATCTTGTTTTCAGGGCACACTCAGATGAGCTCTCCATACAACTAAAACCAAACCTCGAGTTTCCCCGAGGGGGCGCTGCACAGGGCTCTAGTTTGGACCAACACTCAGAGGAGCATTGGCCTGGGGGGGTTAAAATAATGATGACCCTTGAGTCTGCAGAACCCAAGGGAAAGAAAAGGCTAGGTGGTGAATGGTAAAACCAATGTTGGGCATTGCTGGAGGAGTTTTATTCAAGGCGAACTGTCAAGGGGTTCCCATTATAACCCAACCGCGTAAGGAACGCAAAATCCGGGAACATAACACCGATATGACGGAAACTAGGGCGGCAAGAGTGGAGCAAAACACCAGGCATAAGGCCGAGCCTTCCACCCTTTACCAAGTGTATAGATGCATTAATTAAATAAGACATATTGTGATATCCCAACAAGTAAACAGGTTCTAACAAGGAACAGCATCTCCATGTTCCAACAAGGAACAAACTTTAATCTTCACCTGCAACTAACAACGCTATAAGAGGGGCTGAGCAAAGCGGTAACATAGCCAAACAACGGTTTGCTAGGACAAGGTGGGTTAGAGGCTTGGTTCAACAATATAGGAGGCATGATAAGCAAGTGGTAGGTATCGCAGCATAGGCATAGCAAAAGAGCGAGCATCTAGCAAGCAAAGATAGAAGTGATTTCGAGGGTATGGTCATCTTGCCTGAAATCCCGCAAGGAAGAAGAACGAGTCCATGAAGAAGACAACCGGACGTAGTCGAACGGATCCTCACAAACGTGACGTTATCGGAACCAACCCGAAGAAGCAACACCGGAAAGAAGCACACAACATAGTAAACAACCAACACCTGAACATGGCATGATGCACAACTAAGTATGATGCATGTCCGGTTTAATGAAGCATGGCATGGCAAAGTGCACAAGCAATCCTACAACTTAAGTGGAGCTCGATATGCAACTCCGTTGCATATTGACGAAACACCACGTGACTTATTTAGTTCTCTCCCGTTTGTGTACCCAACAATATTAAATGTTGATTAACATGGCAAGAGGGTGAAGCAAAGTAAAACTACCTATCTAGTCAAGTTTAAATGAGGCCGGAAGCAAAGAACAACAATTCTGGTAAATCCCCATATGCATATATTAGGTTTGGTACTGTTCTGCCCTAAACCATATTTTATAGTTGTTAAACATGCAAAGTGGTGCCACCATGTTAAGCTAGGCATTTTTCTACCCCATTTACATATAAAGTTTGTTACAAACCGAGTTACGGTTAAATAGTTATGAATTAAATCATTTTAGCAAGTTATTTAAGCAAAGTTAAACAAACAGCATTATAAACATTTCGAACATGGATGGAAATGACATATTATGAAACTACACAAAATTCTAAGCAACTTTCATATATAAATCATTTTAATCCGGTGCATAGATGATGAGTTATTATATGCTTGAAACAGGATGGTTTTTTTGTAAAAACTACTGACTCTAAAAAATAGGGAAAACGTTCTATGTAAAAAAATAGGATACGGGCCGGATCTGGTTGGCCCATCAGGTAATGAAAATGGAGGGCGCTGGGATGTGGGTGGCTCACCCATGGGCCTCGGCCCAGTCAGCGGGCTGCAGCAGACCGGCTGGGGCTGTGGGCCGCGGTCAACGGCGAAGGGGAGGGGACTGGGCCTAGGCGCGTGGCTGGAGAGGAGATCGACCTGCTCGGGCGGGTTGACGATGCGGTCAACGTGCGCGCAGTTGCCTGGCATTGCTCGATGCAGAAGGAAGCAGAGATCACGGGGATGAACATGGCGAAGCAGGGACGTCGAAGGCTGATGGCGGCGCGGCTACAGAAACCTAGGACGGTGGACGGCGGGAGGCAGCAAGGTTGGCCGGATCCGAACAGATCCGAGCGGGGCCGATACATTCCCGGCGGTGGGAGACGACTCCGGTGCGGTGGAGCTCCAGCGGCGCGGGCGCAAAGCTTCAGGCAATCCTGGCATCGTCCCTATGAGGGAGAGCTGGAGGAGCTCGGGCCTCAGGTGCGGGAGCAGAGGGGCCGAGGTGCCATGGCAGGGAAACGGCAGCAGCGGCGGGGGAGCTTGGCGGCATCCATGGCTGGCGGCGTTGTATGGTTCCTGCAGCGACACGATAGAGAGAGGGAGCACGCGGTGAGAGAGAGGAGAGAAGGACGAGGAAGGAAGAGGCAGGGGCGTAGGTCCTGCTGCAGGTGGTCTCCGACGAGACCGGCCGGCGACAAGGGACTCGAGGAGCTCCTCTCCTTTGGGTTCGAGCGGGGCAGGGAGGAAGAAAACGCATCGGACAGGAAGCGGCGGCTGCGGGATGCCTCGGGCTCCTCTGGTTCGACGTGCAGCAGACGCGGGAGGCGAGACGAGGCTGGATTGGTGGATCGAGGGGAAGCAGAGGCTGGTGCTGGTTGGCTGGATCAGATCTGGGAGGATCCCGAGAGGGGATTAGGTGGAGAGTGCGGCGGCGGGTGAAGGGACAAACCTCCTAATTTCTAGGGTTTGACCAAAAAGGACTAGGGGTGGGCGAATATATACACCACGGGTTAGGTTAGGGGCTATCTCGACCCTACGATCGTAATCGGACGATCGCGGATAAAATAGCTAGGGAGTCCAATTAACAAAATGGAGATGTTTTTTAGATGTTTGGGGATGATCCGGATCCAACGGTGACGACTGCTCGGGTCGGGTCCGGGACAACTTTCGGACGCGCGCGTGAGGATTGGCCGCGGGTGGACGAGAGAGGTTAGGTAGGGTCTGACGGTGAGTAGTGGACTGTGCAGAAGGTCTCAGGCTGAGAGAAGAGAAGAGAGGCCCGGCGACTGTTTCCGGAGACCGAAAACGTCTGAAGTTAGACCTACTATATTGCCGCATTAGATTAACAGTTGGGCTATCCAACGAACACCGAATGCGATGAAACTTGACAGGCGGTCTATCTACACTATAATAAGACCACACGCCAACTTTCAACCCAATCCGAGAACATTTTATGGCCACTTATAAAATAATAATTCGGACGTGCCGCGGGTGCGTGCAAGTGTGTCTGGGCTCAGAACGGATGGAACTGGGGGAACCCAGACAGATGCAAGTTTTGAAAATATGAAGATGCAATGCACATGATGACATGACAAGATGCAACATGCAAGCAAAAGACAAGGCAACAATAGCGAATAACTGGAGGACACCTGGCACATCGGTCTCGGGGCGTTACAACACTCCACCACTACGAGAGGATCTCGTCCCGAGATCTAGGATGGCACCGGAGGGAAAACGGAAGAGAAAGAGGAGAGGTAAAGCTAAGTTGCTTCTTTGACAAACGAGTGAAACCACGAACCTTGATAGGTTGAACAAAATTCGAGAAAGAACACAACGAAGGTGAACAAAGTTGAAAACTCTCCGTTAGACAAGAGGAACAAGGAACATTACTAGAACCTTGTAGGTTGAAAGCATAAGAAAAAAGGTTGCAATGAACAAGAAGTACATGCATGTACTCCAGTTGAAACAAGATGTACAAGGGACGATAAGGATCAATTACGATAACACTCCGGTTAAAAAAAGATAGAGAAGGGAAAAGAATGATATAATTTGGACAGCACTCCGACTGTAAATGGAAGGAATTGAACATGAATTTGAGGAGATGGGATGATACTTGACGAAAACAATAACACAATGCCTCCGAAACTATTGCAAAAAATGGCACAAGGGGTAAGAAAGATTTCAGACATCACTCCGGTCAAGAATGGAGGTAAAACTTGATAAGATGATTGAACTGGAATAAAAACACGACACTCCGGTTGAATGGATAAGCAAAGGAAAGAACGTGATCTTTGACAAAACGAGATGATGGGTGAAAAGAACAACACCACAATGCCTCCAGAAGAAATGAGAAAAAGGAATGGAATCAACGGAGGAAAAAAACAAGATCTTGAGAGAGTACGTTTACAACATATGCTAGAACAGAGTTGTTGGAAAAAAAACGAAAAGAGTAAGCTTGTTGTGGGCTTATGGAAAAACATCTCAAAACTGAGTTGAAATTCTGCCACTGACGGAAACGATAGATTGGATTGATATCAACAAGGAGACGAGAAGCTTATGTCACCGAGAGGATAAATGAAGAACTTGGATCATTTATAAGCACCATAGATATCAACAATCCTTAGGTAAGGCTTTAGGTGAAACATGACACAAGATAACTCCAACGAAGAGATTTATGGATTTAAAATACATCATTCTTAACAACATGTGAATCATGAAGCATGAACTCAAATTATCAAGAATGACATAATACCACCTCCAATAATATGGTAGAAAGAATTGCACTCCGGATTGCAAGAAGAAGAAAGCTTGAACTCCTCTGAAAATAATCTTGATGAACGTTTCGAGAACGGATTAAGTCCTTTATGGACCATCATGCAGAAACTTCATGAAGAACTCCGGTAAACAAAAGAATGATCAAACGAAAAGAAAGATGAGAAGAGTAAGGTTGAATCCTTGCAATGATTAGGTGAAGCTTTGCGACGTGATAAAGAGGAAACTTGGAACTCCGGAAAAGAAAGATGAACAAATGGAAACAAGAATTTGATGAGCCTCCGGAATAGGGAATTAATCACTCGATGAAGCAAGAATAAGAATTATGTTATGCGTATCCATCACCAATTTTTAAATTGATGACAATCAACGGATTTGGCATATTACTTATTCTGATAGAAAAAAATTAAGATAGCGTCAACTTGGGAAGGTCTTCAATGAACCACCGGTAGGATTGGAACAACGAATAAATTGATATGATAACGAAGGAAAAGAAATCTTGAATGAACCACCGTAAGAATTAAAATGGCCCAAGAAAATATAAAGGAACACCGTGAAGAATTATGAAATGAACGAAGATACTTGAGAGAATTTAGATACAAGAGGACGAATAGATCATGAACTGATTAGAGGATATTTGATCGATGCACCCGTAGGATTTAGAGGATGATAACTGAAAGCTGAGAATGAATAAACCTGAATTTGATGGAATCCGGATAATCAAACTGAGAAGACTCTTGAATTGCTTCGGATGGGTGAAAAGAATTCTCACAATCGAAAATAATTATGAGCGGATGGCAACAAGCTAGAATCACAAATCTCTGAGAGAACGGATAAGATATGGAGGTAAAACTCTTCTTCTGTCTTCAAAATCCGAGAGTTACGATGAGAAACACCACCATGAATTATTTAGACACTCCGGAAGAATCAAAAAGCGAAGAGGTTGAGCCAACTATCAAAATAATTGTGAAAGATCTAGGAGAAGGCATTTGACTGATGACAATTCATTCTTACGTCAAACTTTGAAAGAATTTGAGGATAGCTCCGGAAAAATAAGAAGAGTCAAGTAAGATCCTGGAAAAAGACCTGTGGGTTAGGGCCCACTGAAAAGATACACCGTTGAAATGATTTAAAAGATAGATTGCGCCGGTTGAATTAAATGGCTAGAATGAGATAACATCCTCAAAAGACCTTGAACGACTGCAGAGTGGAAACACGAATCTTCTAAGCTATCTTCAGCACTCCGGAACAAATGTAAAGCGGGAGGTGAATGATTAAGAGGTGCACCGGTAAGAGGTGGTATTTGAAACGAGGAAAGAATATGATCAACAGAGCTTGAATTGGTCCACCGGAGAAGAAAAGAGCAAATAATGATGAACTTGAGGCTCCGTTAGGATCATCATGAGAATCACCGGGTAAGAATATTGACAAAAAAGAATGGAGAGACTTCACATGAATAAAAGGATACTTGATTAAGAAATCTGAGTCCTTGAAGAAAAAGGGGTGGGTGGGTGGGAAAACAAAGGCAGCTTGGGACGAATGGAACAAACACCGTTGAGAAGAACTGATAATTGATCTTGCTGATATTGAAATGATCGGATCCACTTGAAGAGAGACACACCGGTTGAAAAGGATTGACATGACAATCTCGATTATCAAGAAGGATTAGTATTCACATAGGAACATGAGAACACCGTTTAGACAAGGTATGGAATCAACATTTGACTTTGAAGCAACTCGAATACCACAACTCAAAACAAAAACAAAGGGTTGGCTTGCAGAATAAGCCGGAACAAACATATGATAGAGATTCCGTTCGAAGTTTTCGTGGTGGGGCCTACACGGGCTCGATCGTACGGCACCATCATGTATAAGGCAGCGCACAAGACATACGAAGCGTCCCCGAGTCGGCATAGCCAAGGACTCTTTAAGACACAACGAGACCACTGTAAAACCAACCGTGAATAGGCGGACCACTAGACGTCGAACCCTAATTTCAAATCATACATCTGTCGGAAAGAAATCCTAGGAGCTACTTGAATTCCCACTTATAAACTCCCGAAACTTTCCCAGTTATGCAATCAGGTGTTGGGGATACAGGGGAAGCATAATATCTCACCCAAAACTAGCAAATCCTACATCCAGCTGTATCCATCCTTCAACACATAACCAAGAAACCGTCGAAAATCGTTTACCTCAACCTTCGAAAAGCATCCGTTATACGAGTTATGGCAATACTCCGGAAATCCCGCCCCAGTACTGGGTGGCGTCGAGGTTATCTCACCAACAACTGCATAAAAGAGATTTTCAATGTCGGCGAAACTAAACTCTGGTATTCCAGAACTGCAACGATAAAATTGTGACGACAACACCTCGGAGCTCAACTCTCCGGGACACTGCCACAACCCCTAAATGTCAAGAGGCACCAAGAACAATGTTCTCGTCACAAATCGATCGGAACGATTCAAGATACCCGCGTGATCCTAAATTTTTTTAGTGAAATTTGAGAATAGAAGAGTCAAAACTCTACGTCAGGATGCCTCACCAGGGCGACGAAGGGACTGAGGAGTAAAAAGAAGTCCTAACTCTCCGATATATATAATTCCTAAAAGACTCAAAACATTTCTAGACTCAATAACGCCAGCGGTTCGATCAAGCAGGGGGCTCCTAAGGTCGGGGAAGGCTCTGATTACCAACTTGTGACGCCCTCGATGCGGCTATATCTCCCACGTGTCGAAGCACGACTTAGAGGCATAACCGCATTGAAAGCAATGTCGCAAGTGAGGTAATCTTCGCAAACAACCCATGTAATACAATAAGGGAAAAGATACATAGTTGGCTTACAATCGCCACTTCACACAAATACATGAATAAAGCATTACATCATCCAGATACAATCAAGGTCCGACCACGGAACCAAAATAAAAGAAGACTACCCCAAATGTTACACAGATCCCCGATCGACCCCAACTGGGCCCCACTACTAAACAACAAGAACGAAACAACACAAAGGACACGATCTTCATCGAGGCTCCTCCTTGAGCTTGGTTGCGTTATCTGCATGGTTCAACGGCACCTGCAAACTGGTTTTGGAAGTATCTGTGAGTCACGGGGACTCAGCAATCTCACACCCTCGCGATCAAGACTATTTAAGCTCATGGTAAGGTAAAAGGTGTGAGGTGGAGCTGTAGTAAGCGACTAGCATATATGATGGCTAACATACGCAAAAGAGAGCGAGAAGAGAAGGCAAAGCACGGTCGAGAAACTATGATCAAGAAGTGATCCTAGGACAACCTACGTCAAACATAACTCCAACATCGTGTTCACTTCCCGGACTCCGCCGGAAAGAGACCATCACGGTTACGCACGCGGTTGATGTATTTTAATTAAGATAAACTTCAGGTTTTTTACAACTGGACATTAACAAATTCCCATCTGCCCATAACTGCGGGCACGGCTTTTGAAAGTTCAAATCCCTGTAGGGGTGTCCCAACTTAGCCCATCACAAGCTCTCACGGTCAACGAAGGATATTCCTTCTAGCGGGAAGACCCGATCAGGCTCGGAATCCCGGTTACAAGACATTTCGACATTGGTAAAATAAGACCAGCAACACTGCCCGAATGTGCCGGCAAATCCCGATAGGAGCTGCACATATATCATTCTCAGGGCACACTCAGATGAGCTCTCCATACAACTAAAACCAAACCTCGAGTTTCCCCGAGGGGGCGCTGCACAGGGCTCTAGTTTGGACCAACACTCAGAGGAGCACTGGCCCGGGGGGGTTAAAATAATAATGACCCTTGAGTCTGCAGAACCCAAGGGAAAGAAAAGGCTAGGTGGCGAATGGTAAAACCAATGTTGGGCATTGCTGGAGGAGTTTTATTCAAGGCGAACTGTCAAGGGGTTCCCATTATAACCCAACCGTGTATGGAACGCAAAATCCGGGAACATAACACCGATATGACGGAAACTAGGGCGGCAAGAGTGGAACAAAACACCAGGCATAAGGCCGAGCCTTCCACCCTTTACCAAGTGTATAGATGAATTAATTAAATAAGACATATTGTGATATCCCAACAAGTAAACAGGTTCCAACAAGGAACAACATCTCCATGTTCCAACAAGGAACAAACTTCAATCTTCACCTGCAACTAACAACGCTATAAGAGGGGCTGAGCAAAGCGGTATAAACAACGGTTTGCTAGGACAAGGTGGGTTAGAGGCTTGATTCAACAATATAGGAGGCAGGATAAGCAAGTGGTAGGTATCGCAGCATAGGCATAGCAAAAGAGCGAGCATCTAGCAAGCAAAGATAGGAATGATTTCGAGGGTATGGTCATCTTGCCTGAAATCCTGCAAGGAAGAAGAACGAGTCCATGGAGAAGACAACCAGACGTAGTCGAATGGATCCTCACAAACGCGACGTTATCGGAACCAACCCGAAGAAGCAACACCGAAAAGAAGCACACAACATAGTAAACAACCAACACATGAACATGGCATGATGCACAACCAAGTATGATGCATGTCCGGTTTAATGAAGCATGGCATGGCAAAGTGCAAAAGCAATCCTACAACTTAAGTGGAGCTCGATATGCAACTCCGTTGCATATTGACGAAACACCACGTGACTTATTTAGTTCTCTCCCATTTGTGTACCCAACAATATTAAATGTTGATTAACATGGCAAGAGGGTGAAGCAAAGTAAAACTACCTATCTAGTCACGTTTAAATGAGGTCGGAAGCAACGAACAACAATTCCGGTAAATCCCCATATGCATATATTAGGTTTGGTACTGTTCTGCCCCTAAACCATATTTTATAGTTGTTAAACATGCAAAGTGGTGCCACCATGTTAAACTAGGCATTTTTCTACCCCATTTACATATAAAGTTTGTTACAAACCGAGTTACGGTTAAATAGTTATGAATTAAATCATTTTAGCAAGTTATTTAAGCAAAGTTAAACAAACAGCATTATAAACATTTTGAACATGGATGGAAATGACATATTATGAAACTACACAAAATTCTAAGCAACTTTCATATATAAATCATTTTAATCCAGTACATAGATGATGAGTTATTATATGCTTGAAACAGGAGGGTTTTTCTGTAAAAACTACTGACTCTGAAAAATAGGAAAAACGTTCTATGTAAAAAAAATAGGATACGGGCCGGATCTGGTTGGCCCATCAGGTAATGAAAATGGAGGGCGCTGGGATGTGGGTGGCTTACCCATGGGCCTCGGCCCAGTCAGCGGGCTGCAGCAGACCGGCTAGGGCTGTGGGCCGCGGTCAACGGCGAAGGGGAGGGGACTGGGCCTAGGCGCATGGCTGGAGAGGAGATCGACCTGCTTGGGCGGGTTGACGATGCGGTCAACGCGCGCGCAGTTGCCTGGCATTGCTCGATGCAGAAGGAAGCAGAGATCATGGGGATGAACATGGAGAAGCAGGGACGTCGAAGGCTGATGGCGGCGCGGCTGCAGAAACCTGGGACGGTGGACGGCGGGAGGCAGCGAGGTTGGCCGGATCCGAACAGATCCGAGCGGGGCCGATCCATTCCCGGCGGTGGGAGACGACTCCGGTGCGGTGGAGCTCCAGTGGCGCGGGCGCAAAGCTTCAGGCAATCCTGGCATCGTCCCTGTGAGGGAGAGCTGGAGGAGCTCGGGCCTCAGGTGCGGGAGCAGAGGGGCCGAGGCGCCATGGCAGGGAAACGGCAGCAGCGGTGGGGGAGCTTGGCGGCATCCATGGCTGGCGGCGTTGTATGGTTCCTGCAGCGACACGGTAGAGAGAGGGAGCACGCGGTGAGAGAGAGAGAGAGAGGAGAGAAGGACGAGGAAGGAAGAGGCAGGGGCGCAGGTCCTGCTGCAGGTGGTCTCCAACGAGACCGGCCGGCGACGAGGGACTCGAGGAGCTCCTCTCCTTTGGGTTCGAGCGGGGCAGGGAGGAAGAAAACGCATCGGACAGGAGGCGGCGGCTGCGGGATGCCTCGGGCTCCTCTGGTTCGACGCGCAGCAGACGCGGGAGGCGAGACGAGGCTGGATTGGTGGATCGAGGGGAAGCAGAGGCTGGCGCTGGTTGGCTGGATCAGATCTGGGAGGATCCCGAGAGGGGATTAGGTGGAAAGTGCGGTGGCGGGTGAAGGGACAAACCTCCTAATTTCTAGGGTTTGACCAAAAAGGACTAGGGGTGGGCGAATATATACACCACGGGTTAGGTTAGGGGCTATCTCGACCCTACGATTGTAATCGGACGATCGCGGATAAAATAGCTAGAGAGTCCAATAAACAAAATGGAGATATTTTGTAGATGTTTGGGGATGATCCGGATCCAACGGTGACGACTGCTCGGGTCGGGTCCGGGACAACTTTCGAACGCGCACGCGAGGATTGGCCTCGGGCGGACGAGAGAGGTTAGGTAGGGTCTGACGGTGAGTAGTGGACTGTGCAGAAGGTCTCAGGCTGAGAGAAGAGAAGAGAGGCCCGATGACTGTTTCCGAGACCGAAAATGTCCGACGTTAGACCGACTATATTGCCGCTATAGATTAACGGTTGGGCTATCCAACGAACTCCGAATGCGATGAAACTTGACAGGCGGTCTATCTACACTATAATAAGACCACACGCCAACTTTCAATCCAATCCGAGAACATTTTTCGGCCACTTATAAAATAATAATTCGGACGTGCCGCGGACGCGTGCAAGTGTGTCTAGGCTCAGAACGGACAACGGATGGAACTGGGGGAACCCGGACGGATGCAAGTTTTGAAAACATGAAGATGCAATGCACATGATGACATGACAAGATGCAACACGCAAGCAAAAGACAAGGCAACAACAGCGAATAACTGAAGGACACTTGGCACATCGATCTCGGGGCGTTACACGCCGGATCCATGGTGGCGAGGAGTCGTTGGCGATCGACGGCTTGCTTGCGCGTCTCCAGCGTGTAGGAAGAGGGGCGATTTGGCGACTGATACGACGTGTTAGGTACACACTAGTTCTTCTCCTCTCAACTATGGTGATCTGAATCAGGTAGCAGTACAATTGGGGAAGGAGATGAGAAGGGGATCAGGATTACAGAGAGATACACACACACACGCCGCCGCCGCCGCCTGATCCTAGTGGGCATGCCCGCTCTCTACCTGCTACGTGCCTTATATCCTTCTGCAACCTGGTCTCCTGAGCTGAACATGTAGGAGATCCATTGGGGTCCAGTAAACTTATGGCAAGGCCTCCTCTCCCTTCTGGGCCGGCTTGGTACCGTGGCTTCTCTCGGCCCAGGTGTAGCTGGGACGCTAACATAGTACTCCTGCCGGACGACGACGGAGAGCAGGGGAAGGGTGAGGAGAATGAGCAGCGCGGTGGCCGACGCGGTGTAGGCAGCGTGCGAGAAGCCGCTCTGCTTCTGGACGATGATCATCACGAGTATGTAGGAGGCGAGGGCGACAGAAATGTAGAGGAAGCAGAAGAAAGCGCCATCCTCGTTTCGTCTAGGCGGCGGCGGCTTGACGCGAACGACGGGGAGGAAGACGACGGAGACGGCTGCGGGGAGCCATGCGATGAGCAGCAGGATTGTAAGACAATAGGCTTTGGGGGGAACCGGCACAACCCTCTAGGGGTGGCCTATCACATATATATATAATGAGGTGGTATACAACGTTACAATATACACATGTAGATACAGTCTAACACCCTCCCTCAATCTTAGCCACTTTCTAATGAATCTAGAAGGGTAAGATTGCGCCTGCAAGTCTCAAACTGTGGCAAAGGCAATGGCTTGGTGAAGATGTCAGCAAGTTGATCCTTGGAAGAAATAAACTTGATCTGTAGTTGCTTCTGAGAGACACGTTCACGCACAAAGTGATAGTCAACTTCAATGTGTTTCGTTCGGGAATGGAATAGCGGATTTGCAGAAAGGTATGTAGCACCGATGTTATCACACCAAAGAACAGGAGGCTGTGATTGGGGTATACTTAACTCCTGAAGCAAGGACTGTACCCAGATAATCTCTGATGTGGCATTGGCCACAGCCTTATACTCAGCCTCAGTACTGCTATGCGAGACAGTAGCCTGTTTCCGAGCACTCCAAGCAATCAGGTTAGAGCCAAAGAAGACAACATAACCCCCCGTGGATCGCCTGTCATCCGGATTGCCGGCCCAGTCTGCATCAGAATATGCTGAAAGACAACCAGAGTCAGACGGCCGAATATGCAAACCATGAGCCACCGTGAAACGAATATAGCGCAAAATCCGCTTAACAACAGACCAATGAGTGTCACGGGGTGACTGCAGATACTGGCAGACTCGGTTAACAGCATAGGAAATGTCTGGTCGCGTGATCGTCAAGTACTGGAGCCCACCAACAATACTCCG
Source organism: Triticum dicoccoides (assembly GCF_002162155.2). Taxonomy (NCBI): domain Eukaryota; kingdom Viridiplantae; phylum Streptophyta; class Magnoliopsida; order Poales; family Poaceae; genus Triticum; species Triticum dicoccoides. The sequence continues at coordinate 429,513,338 of NC_041386.1, read as the reverse complement.
GTACTCGGTCGCATCAGAAGAAGAAAGAAGCACACCATCAACAGCATTGAGCTTATCAGTGGTAGACATGGGTGTAGTCGTCGGTTTGCATTTAAGCATCCCAGCTCGCTGCAACAAATCCAGAGAGTACTTCTTCTGCGTCATAACAAGGCCAGCAGCACGAGAAGTAACCTCCACACCAAGAAAGTAATGAAGCTTCCCAAGGTCCTTGACCGCAAAATCAGCACCAAGTGAGCGAACAAGCGCAGTAGCAGCCGACTGAGAGGAGCTGACCAAAATGATATCATCTACATAGACCAACAAGTACATAGTAACCTCAGGCCTTTGAAGAAGAAACAATGAGGAGTCAGCAGTTGATGATGCAAAACCATGAGCACGAAGAGCCATTGCAAGACGAGCATGCCAAGCACGAGGAGCCTGCTTCAGACCATAAATTGCCTTGGACAGACGACAGAGATGATCAGGGCGATCCGGATCAGAGAAACCCGGAGGCTGGCGCATGTAAACCTCCTCCGCCAAGACACCATGAAGAAAAGCATTTTGAACATCAAGTTGACGAAGAAACCAACCTCGAGTAACAGCCAGAGAGAGAAGAAGTCTGATGGTAGTAGGCTTGACCACTGGACTGAAGGTGTCTTCATAGTCAAGTCCAAAACGCTGTCGAAAACCACGAGCAACCAGACGAGCCTTATAGCGCTCAATGGACCCATCAGAATGCCTCTTCACTTTGAAAACCCATTTGGAATCAATGACATTTACCCGTGATTGTGGAGGAACAAGAGTCCATGTCTGATTGCGAAGAAGCGCTTGATACTCCTGCTCCATGGCCTCTCTCCAATGAGGAATGCGCATAGCAGCTTGATACGTGCGTGGCTCAGAGGATGGATCTGCGAGAGCAGCAGACATGCACGCCGCTAACCAAGCAACTGTGCCATCGTGACGTTGCTTAGGCTGAAAAATGCCACTCCGACTGCGCGTATGTGGACGTAGAGCAGCAGCAGGAGCCGGCGGAGGCGAAGGTTACGGAGACGTGACGGTCGCCGGAGATGCAGGAATCACTTCAGGCGAGCTCGGGACAGACGACTCCGGGCTGCATGGCGAAGACTGGCCCGACGACAGGGGCTCAGAGGCCATGGGCGAACCGAGAGTGGGCGAGGCCAGCTCCGGTGACACCGGCCCAGACGGCCTTGGCGAGGCGAGAGCAGGCGAGGCCGGCCCTGGTGAGAAGGGCCCAGACACCCTGGGCGAGGCAGGGGCGGGCGAGGCCAGGCCTGGTGATGACTGCCCCGACGCCCTGGGCGAGACGGGGACCGAGGAGGCCGGCCCAGTCGGCGGGGTTGCAGGGCGCGACGATGGCGAAGGCAGCCCAGAAGCCAGAGGCGACCGGGCCAGGACGTCGATCGGCCGTGCATGAGCACGGAAACCGAGGCCATGCAGGGGCGCCATGTGCTCCTCATGCACAACAGAAGGTGCCGAGGATGAAGGCGATGGCGACGAAGAGGAAGATGGCGCTTCCAGAATCTCCAAACGAGCCCCACGACCAGTGCCTGCACCATGGTTAGGCAACAATAGAGGAGAATATGCAACATCATCAAATTGGTCGGAAGCAACAGAGGATGAATGCATGACAGGTGGCTCGGTAGTGGACACAGGGAGTTTGGCAAAGGGAAAAACATGCTCATCAAACACAACATCCCGAGAGATGTAGACACGATTAGTGGGAACATGAAGACATTTGTATCCTTTATGAAGAGAGCTATAACCAAGAAAAACACACTTCTTGGAACGAAACTCGAGCTTACGCTTGTTATATGGACGAAGATGGGGCCAGCAAGCACACCCAAACACCTTGAGAAAGGTGTAGTCCGGTTGTTCATTAAGGAGAACTTCAATGGGAGTCTTCATATTCAAAACACGAGTGGGAGTACGATTGATGAGAAAACATGCAGTGGTGAAAGCATCACTCCAAAAACGAAACGGAACAGATGCATGGGCCAAAAGAGTCAGACCAGCTTCAACAATGTGACGATGCTTACGTTCTACTGAACCATTCTGCTGATGTGTATGTGGACATGCTAAACGGTGAGTGATCCCAAGCGACTGAAAGAAGGAGTTGAGGTTGCGATACTCGCCACCCCAGTCTGACTGAACATGAACAATTTTGTGCTTGAGAAGGCGTTCAACATGTTTTTGGAACTGAACAAAAATGTCAAACACATCAGATTTACGTTTGATAAGATAAAGCCAGGTGAAGCGGTTGTAAGCATCAACAAAACTGATATAATAATTATGACCACTAACAGAAGTCTGAGCAGGACCCCATACATCTGAAAACACAAGTTCTAAAGGATGTTTCACCTCACGACTGGACTCCGAAAAAGGAAGTTGATGACTCTTCCCCTGCTGACAAGCATCACACACTGCTACATCTTTATTACTAGACACACTAGGAAGCTCATGACGACGCAAAACATGTCGGACAATAGGTGTGGCCGGGTGACCAAGACGAGCATGCCACTGTGACGGAGATACCCGAACTCCACTGAAGACGCGAGCGACGCCAGGATGCTCCAGACGATAGAGACCTTGGCAGAGCCGCCCACTAAGATCCCTCGTGCCCCGATCCTTAATAAAAAGATCAAAAGGATGAAATTCACAAAGCACATTATTATCACGAGTGAGTTTAGGAACTGAAAGAAGATTACGTGTCACAGATGGAACTCGAAGAACATTGCGAAGTTGAAGACTCCTATTGGCATGTCTAGTGAGAAGTGATGCTTGACCAATATGAGAGATGTGCATACCTGCTCCATTGGCGGTGTGGATCTTGTCGGAGCCATGGTAGGGTTCACGAGTGTGAAGCTTCCCCATCTCACTGGTCAGGTGCTCTGTCGCCCCAGAGTCCATGTACCAGTGGGGATCAATGGAGTAGGACTGAGTGTGTCCCTGTGGCTTCTGCGGCGGCGGACGATCAGCCATGGCGACCTGACGAGCAAAGTTGCGTGTATCCTTCCCGTCATTGCCAAGACCAAGAAAACCCCGCTGGAAGCGCTTGTGACACTTCGAGGCCCAGTGCCCATCGCGACCACAAAGCTGGCACACACGTGGACCGCCAGCCCCTGGTAGCGTCGCAGTAGGAGGAGGGGCCGAGGCGGGTGATGGTGACTGCCCCGAAGGAGCCCTGGATGAAGCAGAGGAGCGACCACCCTTGGTGGCGGCGTTTGCCGAGAGGGCTCCGTTGCCCCTGGATCGGCGCGTCTCGACTCGTTGCTCAGTAAGCAGGAGGCGTGAAAAGACCTCGTGTGCTGGCATGGGCGTGGAGTTGCCCCTCTCATTGATGATCTCGACTAGGGCGTCATACTCCTCATCAAGACCATTGACAATAAACGAGTTGAACTCGGAGTCGGTGAGGGGCTGTCCAATGGAGGCCAGCGTGTCGGCGAGACTCTTGACTTTGTTGTAGAACTCAGTGGCAGTGGAGTCAAGCTTCTGACACTCCCCAAGTTGGCGACGGAGTCCAGATACACGAGCCTGCGACTGTGCCGCAAACAAGCGCTCAAGAATAGTCCATGCCTCGTGGGACGTCTTGGCGAAGACAACAAGCCCAGCAACGGCCGGAGAGAGCGACCCCTGGATGGAGGAGAGGTTCGCCTGATCCTGCCCTGTCCAGACACGGTGAGCCGAATTATAGACCGGACCATGCACGCTGTCAACCAGCGCAGGAGGGCAAGGGAGAGAGCCGTCGACATAGCCAAGCAGGTAGTGACTCCCAAGAAGCGGAAGAACCTGCGCGCGACAGAAGATGTAATTGTCCGACAACAACTTGATGGTGATGAGATGGCCGAAGTGAAACGGCGGCGGCGGCTGCGATCCCATCGAGGAGACTGGCTGAGGTGAGAACACCGTGGAGACAGTCGGAGGGGCAGCCGGCGCGGTGACAGAGGGCGCGATGGCCGCGGTTGACGCCGCGAAGCCTGCCAGCGCGACGTCCTCCGCCACCAGCGGCGCAGTGGCCGAGGGCGCGACAGCCGCGGTTGACGGGGCGGCGGTGGTGTGGGCCACAAGCGCCTGCCCGGGCGAAGTAGCAGCCGGCGGGAGCGCGAAGAGGGAGCCGACGCTCCGTGTCCCGATCGGCGCCTGAAGGGAGGCGGCATCCAGCGGCCTCGAGAGAAGTGCCGCGAGGGAGGCCGGCAGAAAACCGGTGGCGGTGGAGCCGGACGCAGCGGCGGACGTC
>NC_041386.1:429507065-429508572 GCF_002162155.2 Triticum dicoccoides | reverse complement strand
GAGGTAGTATACAACGTTACAATATACACATGTAGATACAGTCTAACAAGGATGGACTTGGAGTCGTCCCCGCCGTAGATGGCGAGGTAGAGCTGCGTGAGGATGGCGCCGCTGAGGCCGACGTAGCCCTTGAGCAGGCCCAGCACGACCCCGCGGCCGCTCCCTGGAAAGCTCTTGACGCAGGTGATGAGCGCGCCGGTGCCGGCGAAGGACTGCGAGTTGGCCCCAGCGCAGACGTAGGCGCACATGAGCCAGAGCGGCGGGCGCGTCGTCCGGCCGGCGACGACGAGGTAGACCATGAGGTAGCCGGTGAGGTTCATGGCGGCGCCGACGGCGAGCACGGCCGAGGGGGGCGCGACCTCGTTCAGGAGGCCGGCGACGACGCCGACGTTGCTGCCGAGGTCCTTGAAGAAGGCGAGCGTGTTGAGCGTGCACTGGTCGTAGCCCAGCGACGACTTGAGCGCCGTGGAGTAGATGCCGAAGGCGTAGGTCGCCCCCGACGCGGACAGGATGAGCAGGCACGCGAGCGCCATGAACCACCGCCCTGCCACCACCTGTCGGGCGAACCGCAGTGTCACCACCTCCGACTCCGACACGCCCGCGCCACTGCCGGACACCATAACCATTAATTAATATTGGCGCGCGCCAAGAAGATCCTCCTCCGCACGTACGGTCGCAGTAGAGTTGGTGCGTATGATTCACATGAAATGTGTTGGTTTGGTTATGATGATTCGATGATTGATACTACTGGTAGTTTGTTTGGTTGCCCGCAAAAAAAAAGTAGTTTGTTTGGCCAGATTAATGAAATTTGAAGAGTGTACTGTACTACTAGTATGATAGTGCGATTTTCAAGCGATTTGATTACTATTGTTTTTGCCGACTTGGACAACGGCAATGATCAACTTGTAAGGATTAATCTTCTCTTCGTGGGAGGCCGGCAACAGACTGCACCCATGATTTTCTTTTCATGCATAAACCCTTGTACGGATGAGACGAAAGGATGAAAAGTACAGTTCACAATAAAACAGTGTAACTCGAGACTACGACTCGCGGATTACACTGGTAGCACTGGTATCCATACCAAATGCGTTCACATGTTCGGTAATCTTCTAGGAGTATGCATGTAAGAGCATCTCCAACAGACGCTCTACGTAGTCGCGCGCTAAATTTTTTTTACAACGTCAAAATAGTGTTTTAGCGCATCGGATGATCGAGTATTTCCCGCAGATGCTTAAAAATATACTGTCCAGCTAGCAACAATAGCAATTTCAACAGGCGCCTAAAATTAACCATGTCCGTCCGTACCCAGCTCGCCCCGCCGTGGCCGTGGCCGCGCTCCGCCTTGTCGTGGCCGTGCCGCCTGTGGCCGTGGGCGTGCTCCGCCTCGTCGTGGCCGTGGCCGCGCTCTTCCCAGCCCCGCCATTGCCGTGGACATGGTCGCGCCCGCGCCTTCCCGCTCATGGCCGTGGCCGCGGCCCGCCGCGCCCGCTCCCTCCCGCTCGTGGCT
>NC_041386.1:429440375-429506385 GCF_002162155.2 Triticum dicoccoides | reverse complement strand
CTGCCGCCGTCGTGGCCGGGCCCGTGCCTGCGCTCCTCCCCCGTCCCGCCACCGCCGTGGCCGCGCCCGCGCGGTGCCGCTCGTGGCCGTGGCCCACGCCCCGCCCCGCCCCGCCACCGTCATGGCCGGGCTCGCGTCTGCGCCCCTCCCGGCCCGCCGCCGCCGTGGCCTTAGCTGCGCCTGTGCTCCTCCCTGCCCCGCCGCCGCCGTGGTCGTGGCAGCGGTCCGCCCCGCCCGTGGCCGGCTGGCGAGCTGGCGCGCGCATACGAGGAGGCCAACGGCGGCTCCGGACGCACGGGACACACTTTTCACGTGCGTGAGAAGTTCAGCGTGCTGGAGCTCAAGCGCTAAATATACGGCTTGCGATCCAATTTTGTCCGGCGCGCTGAACGCTTTTTACAGGATGCTCTATTATACAGCGTCCGTTGGAGAGCTATTTTTAACTCCGGGCGCGCTAAACTTGCGATTTTTTGGGCGCTAATATTGGGCGTCTGTTGGAGATGCTTTAAGTAACGAGAGGCAAACACAGTACAAAAAAAGGCCCTCAAAAGGCGATCCGGCGAGGGCTCGGACGATAGATGGTCAGCAAGAACAATCGGAAAAGCTAACAGCATTTAGAGCATCAACGCGCCGCGCGCAAAAAACAGCTTATAGCGCGCGCCCATCGCCTGGTTTGGCGCGGCGCGCAGCGCTGACTCCAGCAGCCGCGCTAAAATGCAGCACGCGCGCCGTTAAAACAGCGCGCGCGACACTCGCACAAACAACATATGCATTCGAAAACAGAAGCAAAAAGATCAAACAAACAAAAATAAATAGTTCAATTTCGTTTATTACAACTCAAACAAACAGTTTATCGTTCAATACAACAAATAGTGCAATTAAACACAACAAATAGTTCAACAATACAATAACGAACGCACAAATCATGTTGCTCTTTGTCGTCCATTCCATGCCCACCACTCCTCAATGAGATTCTTCTAAAGATCATTATGCGCTGCGGGACGTTGAATGACATGATAGGAGGCAACAAAACGGGCCACCCTTTCAGCCCTCTGTCGCACTCGCACGGGATATCCCAAGAGCTCATACTGAGAGTAGTCTACATCTTGGGCACGCTCATTCTCGATGATCATGTTGTGCATGATCACACAAGCATGCATTATGTACCAAAGCATCTTGGCCACGCTCATTCTCGATGATCATGTTGCGACGTCTTCAGCGTTGGGAGATCTCAAATACTCCTCGCCAAACACTTGCACAATTCCGACTGCGAAGCGCTTGACACACATGATGGCTTGGCTCTCACCCATAGCCAAGTGATCATCAACTAGATCAGCCGGTATACCGTATGCCAACATACGCAAAGCGGCTGTCACCTTCTGAAAGATGCTATGCCCGAGCTCTCCGGCGGCATTCCTCCTTTGCTGAAAAAACGGTCATGGCTCGCTAGTTTCTCTGCAATGCGCCTGAACAACTCGGTGCTTATCCTAAACCGGCGACGAAAATATGACTCGAGGTATGTGGGATTCTCCGCAAAATAATGCCTGATCAATCTGTTGTGGGCATCGATCCTATCCCTCCAAATTTTCTGCCGACCCATAACCGAACCACCGTGCTTTGGTTTTTCATTAATATGCATAGCTAGGATCATTGCAAGATCCTCCTCCTCTTCCATATCAAATTCTTCTTCGGAAGAATCATATGACGAACTCATCTACAATGTTGAATACTATGCTATAAATAAAAAACTATAATCAACATGCACGAAATTCATGGCTTTTAAGCAATACATACCTTCTAGGCGTTTTCTCGAACACCTTGCGGGCGCCGAGCGGCAGCGAGCACGCGGGCGGGGCGGCGGGACTAGAGGGGGGCCGGAGAAAGCGCACGCGGGGCGGGGATAGGCCGGGGAAGCGCCGGAACAGTCGCCGGGTGGCGTGGTCGGCGGCGGCGGCGCGGCTGGATGGCGAGGTGGGAGGTGCGAGCGAGCGCGCGAGAGTCCAGCGCGCGGGAGCGGGCGCAACAAATAAACGGCGCGCGATTGAGTTTCGGCCCGCGCGCTGGACTACGTATGTCGCGCGCGCTGTTTTCGCGCGCCCGCTGAAACAACTATTCCGGTTACGCGCGCTAAAACGAGAAATTTTGCAGCGCGGTGCTAGTTTAACGCGTCTGTTGGAGATGCTCTTAGTTCAGTAAAACTGAAGCACTTCTCAGCCCTCTCACGCCCTTATAACAGTTTCGCGTCCCGGCCGGTCGTTTCTGGCAGCTAGCTCATGATGATTAGCAAGAGGACATCTAGCAATTAACCTAACAATTCAGCCAAACAAGGCACCTCCGTTTCTTCAGTGAGTGGACCAAATCAAGTGCATGCGTACAAGTTTCTGGTAAGAGTATATATCTGGCATCTACTTCTACTTGCAGTAATCGCGGGTGCTGGTCCAGCTAGGCCAGCTAACCCCTTTTCTTTTTGCCACATATCTTCATGGACTCCAAGGCCTCCCTGCATATTTCAGTTCAGTTCCAACTCTAAGTACGTTAAGTATGGTGTCTACGGGGCAGGCTGTTCTAACTGAAAGATCACCGCAACAAGGAAGAAACATCATTGACCATCCATGGTTATCACAGTAAGTGTAAAATGTAGCCAACAGGAACAAAGAGGATACCGTAACCCGTCTTCCATCTCGACGTTCCCAGGCTCCAACTTAAGACCATCAAGAAATGCACCACATGCCTTTTCATAGTCCTGAAGACAAGGAGTTTGAATTGTACATACTACATCAAATACGATTCTGTTGCCACAGAAAATAACACAACTTGTGTACTTGTATCGAAACGGTTTTCCCACACAAACAAGACACACGACTCATCTAAAAAAACATCGCATCTCACCTTCAGTAGCATCAGAGCAGTTCCTTCGCGGTGGCAGCCCTTGGCCCAGCCAGGTCGCATCATCCTGCAAGCTTGAGCGTCCTTCAGGGCCTGCGTCCCATTACCGAAGCGAATCCAGCATAGGCTACTGTTTGAGCGCAAGGTCGCATTAAAAGGGTCGAGCTCCATTGCCTGCAACAGCACACAACAAGCATCAGCACAGTTCTGCACAATGTTTAAGATTTGCCAGCAAGAAATCTGCCGTGCTGGATGAACCACTAAAACAATTTGAATTTTAATAATATATACGCATGCAGTAAATACAAGTCATCAATGACATGATTAGCTTCCATAAGCATGTGATAGGATATCTGCTCGATGGAAATGGCCCAGTAAGTGAAAACAACTTTACGAGCTCGGTCCCTTCAGCTGGTCGTAATGGGAGTATCATAGGTAGTATCATGCATGCCAACTAGGCAAATTTGATGAGGTGACATAGAATTAAATGAAGAAAGAGGGGGTTGAGTATCGTATCATGATACCGTATCATATTAAATGTTGTGTTACTATGTGTCATGCATGGCAATAAATAAAATCATCTATGATACTAACATATGATACTATGCATTACGGATATAGTATTATACACTAGTATCATATGCATGATACTAGTCTATGATACTTGTCATTACGACCAGCCTTCGACACCAGCTCCGCTCTGCTCCGCCTGTGGCCACCTCGGCCACGGCACCTGAGCTCTGTCCCCTAGTCCGCCGCCGGCCTGGCTGGCGCTCGCCGCCCCGCCTTCGCCCTCCTCTCCGGGTTCCCCGCGCAGCCACGGATCCCCTGGCTCTGAGGCACGCATCTGCCTCTCGGACAGTGGATCTGAGGATGAGGGCTCGCCCTCCGTCCAGCGGTCATACGCGGAGGTCGCTGCACGAAGCCCCACGACTGCGGGCACCACGGCGGTCCATGCCTCCGAGTCTCCGGCTGCGGCAGCGCCTAAGGTTATTACCTCCGGGCCACCGGTTGCGCCTACCCCTGTGGTCATTACCCCTCGACAACCTGGGCCGGCCTTCAATGCCGACGAGGCTGGGCATGGGTGGCAGCTGGTCTCCAGGAGACGGGCTCAGGTGGCGCCTCCACCGGCTAGAGCCCCCACCTCGCACCACTTCCACTACTCCTTTAAGGGAGACCTCAGGGGTCGTTGCTTCCGGTGCCTTGAAGCAGTTCACCACTCTGGTAGTTGCCACAACCGTTTGCGTTGCATCCATTGCGCCCGGGCTGGTCACCGCCGCAAGGACTGCCATTTCAAGCACCTACCGCGCAACCCCCTCCCGCCACTTCCTGGCACGTGCCGCACCGCCGCCACGCCTATGCACCACGCTCCGCCGCCGCGCTCCGCCACCCCTCCGCTTCTCAGGCCACCCGTCCGCGACCGCCTAGTCTTCCCAGGGCCCAACCCCACTCCAACCGCCGCCCTCCCCTTCATGGCCTCCGCATCCGATGTGAACCCCGCATCGCGGCCTGGCGATGCAGACCGCCGCCCGCTCAGCGCCACGGTGCTACTCGACTTCACCCAGGAGATGGCGGACCGAGAGATCCAGCTCCGGGCCACGGCGCTCATCATCTCTGTGGCTGCGGAGGGAATGTACCTGGCCAAGGTCAAGGAGGGCGTCCTGGTAGAGTTCCCGGACATGCCGCCCGCAGGGATCTCCGTCTCCTTCTTCTTTGACTCCTTCATCGCCCGATTCGCCGACCCGCGGTGGCGCGACATCGTCTTTGACCGTGGCGTCTTCCACGACAACCAAGGTTCGACGTACCTGGTCAAGGACTGGTCCCATCGCACCCGCTCCGAGCTCAAGACGTTGCGCTACCGGGCGCGGCTCTTCCTCGAGGGCGTGCCGCTGCAGTCCTGGTCGCTGCAGCACGTCGCCAAGATGCTCCCCATGGTGCGGATCGACGCCACGCCATCGAGGTAGAGTCTCTCCACGAAATCGAGACCTCATTCTACGTCCTCTATGCCTGGGTGGAAATGCCGGACAAGCTTCCCCGGTTGGTGGAGCTGGGCACCCACGAGCCCCGCCGCAACATCGACCCGCTGAACCACCTCGCCCTCCCATCGGGCTTCGTCCAGACGACCGAAACCTCCTCGCCGCTCCCGCTATGCCCACGCGTTCAGGCCGGCCTCGTCCTCGTGCACCTCGATGAGCTGGAGGAGTTCGCCGTCACCGGAGGGCCGCAGGGACCTGGCACGAGAAGGGAGGGGGGCCGCATCGACATTCGGCCGCTGCCCTGGGCACGAACTACATCGACGGCTCCCGCTCGGCGTCGGTGCCATCAGGCCGCCCCTCAGTGTTCCACCGCATGTCCAGCCAAGTTGCGCCATACCACGGTGACGTGTCGCCCTCATCAACGACAACCAGGTCTGTGGCTTCCTCCAGGGCGTGGAGCGCACGCCGTCCTTGCCGGCGTCGTCCGGAGACGAGCCACCGAACCCTAACGTTGATATGTGCATCAGATCCACGGATGCCAATCATGCCGCGGAACCCGACGTGCATGTGCATGCGGCAGCGGGCCAGTCGCTGGTGGACGCGCTCACGGGCACTGTCGCAACCGCGGCACTGGGCCCTCCCTCAACCGTTCGGGGCAATGCAGAAGCGCCTTCCGTTGGGGCGCAGGGAGAAACATCCCCTCCTCGTGCTTCGCCTGGGGGGACGCAAACCAGGGCTGCCACAGGACAGACGGGCCTGGCTAGCGAGGAGATGGCCATCGCAGAGATGGAGCCAGAGCCGATGTTGGTGACTAGGACCACCCTGCCGCCCATTGCTTTGGGTGAGTTGACCCATGTAGCTGCTGTTGGGGAACGTAGTAATTTCAAAAAAATTCCTACGCACACGCAAGATCATGGTGATGCATAGCAACGAGAGGGGAGAGTGTGATCTACGTACCCTCGTAGACCGACAGCGGAAGCGTTATGCCAACGCGGTTGATGTAGTCGTACGTCTTCACGGCCCGACCGATCAAGCACCGAAACTACGGCACCTCCGAGTTCTAGCACACGTTCAGCTCGATGACGGTCCCCGGACTCCGATCCAACAAAGTGTCGGGGAAGAGTTCCGTCAGCACGACGGCGTGGTGACGATCTTGATGCTTAACTGTTGCAGGGCTTCGCCTAAGCACCACTACAATATTATCGAGGATTATGGTGGAAGGGGGCACCGCACACGGCTAAGAAAACGATCACGTGGATCAACTTGTGTGTCTAGGGGTGCCCCTGCCCCCGTATATAAAGGAGCAAGGGGAGGAGGCCGGCCGGCCCTATGGCGCGCCAAGGAGGAGTCCTCCTCCTAGTAGGAGTAGGACTCCTACTAGGAGGGGGGAGGAAGTGGGGAGGGAGAAGGAAAGGGGGGCGCCGCCCCCCTCTCCTAGTCCAATTCGGACCAGGGGGAGGAGGCGCGCGGCCCACCCTGGCTGCCCTTCTCTCTCTCCACTAAGGCCCATATGGCCCATTACTTCTCCCGGGGGGGTTCCGGTAACCCTCCGGCTCTCCGGTTTTCTCTAAAATCACCTGGAACACTTCCGATGTTCGAATATAGCCGTCCAATATATCAATCTTTATGTCTCGACCATTTCGAGACTCCTCGTCATGTCCGTGATCGCATCCGGGACTCCGAACTAACTTCGGTACTTCAAAAACCATAAACTCATAATATAACTGTCATCGAAACCTTAAGCGTGCGGACCCTACGGGTTCAAGAACAATGTAGACATGACCGAGACACGTCTCCGGTCAATAACCAATAGCGGAACATGGATGCTCATATCGGCTCCTACATATTCTACGAAGATCTTTATCGGTCAGACCGCATTACAACATACGTTGTTCCCTTTGTCATCGGTATATTACTTGCTCGAGATTCGATCGTCGGTATCTCAATACCTAGTTCAATCTCGTTACCGGCAAGTCTCTTTACTCGTTTCGTAATACATCATCTCGCAACTAACTCATTAGTTGCAATGCTTGCAAGGCTTATGTGATGTGCATTACCGAGAGGGCCTAGAGATACCTCTCCGACAAACGGAGTGACAAATGCCAATCTCGAAATACGCCAACCCAACATGTACCTTTGGAGACACCTGTAGAGCTCCTTTATAATCACCCAGTTACGTTGTGATGTTTGGTAGCACACAAAGTGTTCCTCCGGCAAACGGGAGTTGCATAATCTCATAGTTATAGGAACATGTATAAGTCATGAAGAAAGCAATAGCAACATACTAAACGATCGGGTGCTAAGCTAATGGAATGGGTCATGTCAATCACATCATTCTTCTAATGATGTGATCCCGTTAATCAAATAACAACTCTTTTGTTCATGGTTAGGAAACATAACCATCCTCGATTAACGAGCTAGTCAAGTAGAGGCATACTAGTGACACTCTATTTGTCTATACACTTTCAATATGTATCTAGATCGAGACTTAGAGTCATCCAGATCTGTGTCAAAACTTGCATCGACGTAACTTTTTATGACGAACCTTTTTGTCACCTTCATAATTGAGAAATATTTCCTTATTCCACTAAGGATAATTTTGACCGCTGTCCAGTGATCTACTCTTAGATCACTATTGTACTCCCTTGCTTAACACAGTGTAGGGTATACAATAGATCTGGTACACAGCATGGCATACTTTATAGAACCTACGGCTGAGGCATAAGGAATGACTTTCATTCTCTTTCTATCTTCTGCCGTGGTCGGGCTTTGAGTCTTACTCAATTTCACACCTTGTAACACAGCCAAGAACTCTTTCTTTGACCGTTCCAATTTTTGAACTACTTCAAAATATTGTCAAGGTATGTACTCATTGAAAAAAACTTATCAAGCGTCTTGATCTATCTCTATAGATCTTGATGCTTAATATGTAAGCAGCTTCATCGAGGTCTTTCTTTAAAAAACTTCTTTCAAAACACTCCTTTATGCTTTGCAGAATAATTCTACATTATTTCCGATCAACAATATGTCATTCACATATACTTATCAGAAATGTTGTAGTGCTCCCACTCACTTTCTTGTAAATACAGGCTTCACTTCAAGTCTGTATAGAGCTATATGCTTTGATCATCTCATCAAAGCGTATATTCCAACTCCGAGATGCTTGCACCAGTCCATAGATGGATCGCTGGAGCTTGCACATTTTGTTAGCACCTTTAGGATTCACAAAACCTTCTGGTTGTATCATATACAACTCTTCTTTAATAAATCCATTAAGGAATGCAGTTTTGTTTATCCATTTGCCGGATTTCATAAAGTGCGGCAATTGCTAACATGATTCGGACAGACTTAAGCATAGATACGAGTGAGAAACTCTCATCGTAGTCAACAGCTTGAACTTGTCGAAAACCTTTTTGCGACAATTCTAGCTTTGTAGATAGTAACACTACTATCAGTGTCCGTCTTCCTCTTGAAGATCCATTTAATCTCAATGGCTCGCCGATCATTGGGCAAGTCAATCAAAGTCCATACTTTGTTCTCATACATGGATCTCATCTCAGATTTCATGGCCTCAAGCCATTTCGCGGAATCTGGGCTCATCATTGCTTCCTCATAGTTCGTAGGCTCGTCATGGTCAAGTAACATGACCTCCAGAACTGGATTACCGTACCACTCTGGTGCGGATCTCACTCTGTTTTTACCTACGAGGTTCGGTAGTAACTTGATCTGAAGTTACATGATCATCATCATTAGCTTCCTCACTAATCGGTCTAGTAGTCACAGGAACAGATTTCTGTGATGAACTACTTTCCAATAAGGGAGCAGGTACAGTTATCTCATCAAGTTCTACTTTCCTCCCACTCACTTCTTTCGAGAGAAACTCCTTCTCTAGAAAGTTTCCGAATTTAGCAAAAAAAGTCTTGCCTTTGGATCTGTGATAGAAGGTGTATCCAATAGTTTCCTTTGGATATCCTATGAAGACACATTTCTCCAATTTGGGTTCGAGCTTATCAGGTTAAAGCTTTTTCACATAAGCATCGCAACCCCAAACTTTCAAAAACAACAACTTTGGTTTCTTGCCAAACCACAGTTCATAAGGCGTCGTCTCAACGGATTTTGATGGTGCCCTATTTAACGTGAATGCGGCCGTCTCTAGAGCATAACCCCAAAACGATAGTGGTAGATCGGTAAGAGACATCATAGATCGCACCATATCTAATAAAGTACGGTTATGACATTCGGACACACCATTACATTGTGGTGTTCCAGGTGGCGTGAGTAGTGAAACTATTTCACATTGTTTTTAACTGAAGGCCAAACTCGTAACTCAAATACTCTTCTCTACGACCAGATCATAGAAACTTTATTTTCTTGTTACGATGATCTTTCACTTCACTCTGAAATTCTTTGAACTTTTCAAATGTTTCAGACTTATGTTTCATCAAGTAGATATACTCATATCTGCTCAAATCATCTGTGAAGATCAGAAAATAATGATACTTGTCGCGAGCCTCAATATTTATCGGACCACATACATCAGTATGTATGATTTCCAACAAATATGTTGCTCGCTCCATTCTTCCGAAGAACAGAGCCTTAGTCATCTTGCTCATGAGGCATGGTTCGCAAGCATCAACTGATTCATAATCAAGTGATTCCAAAAGCCCATCAGCATGGAGTTTCTTCATGCGCTTTACACCAATATGACCTAAACGGTAGTGCCACAAATAAGTTGCACTATCATTATTAACTTTGCATCTTTTGGTTTCAATATTATGATTATGTGTATCACTACGATCGAGATCCAACGAACTATTTTCATTGGGTGTGTAACCATATAAGGTTTTATTCATGTAAACAGAACAACAATTTATTCTCTTACTTAAATGAATAACCGTATTACAATAAACATGATCAAATCATATTCATGCTCAACGCAAACACCAAATAACACTTATTTAGGTTCAACACTAATCCCGAAATTATAGGGAGTGTGCGATGATGATCATATCAATCTTGGAACCACTTCCAACACACATTGTCACTTCACCCTTAACTAGTCTCTGTTTATTCTGCAACTCCCGTTTCGAGTTACTAATCTTAGCAACTGAACTAGTATCAAATACTGAGGGGTTGCTATAAACACTAGTAAAGTACACATCAATAACATGTATATCAAATATACTTGTTCACTTTGCCATCCTTCTTATCCGCCAATCACTTGGGGTAGTTCCGCTTCCAGTGACCAGTCCCTTTGTAGTAGAAGCACTTAGTCTCAGGCTTAGGACCAGACTTGGGCTTCTTCACTTGAGCAGCAACTTGCTTACTGGTCTTCTTGAAGTTCCCCTTCTTCCCTCTGCCCTTTTCTTGAAACTAGTGGTCTTGTCTACCATCAACACTTGATGTTTTTCTCGATTTCTACCTTCGTCAATTTCAGCATTACGAAGAGCTTGGGAATCGTTTCCGTTATCCCTTGCATATCATAGTTCATCACGAAGTTCTACTAACTTGGTGATGATTACTAGAGAATTCTGTTAATCACTATTTTATCTGGAAGATTAACTCCCACTTAATTCAAGCAATTGTAGTACCCAGACAATCTGAGCACATGCTCACTAGTTGAGTGATTCTCCTCCATCTTTTAGCTATAGAACTTGTTGGAAACTTCATATCTCTCAACTCGGGTATTTGCTTGAAATATTAACTTCAACTCCTGGAACATCTCATATGTTCCATGACGTTCAAAACGTCTTTGAAGTCCCGATTCTAAGCCGTTAAGCATGGTGCACTAAACTATCAAGTAGTCATCATATTGAGCTAGCCAAACATTCATAACGTCTGCATCTGCTCCTGCAATAGGTCTGTCACCTAGCGGTGCATCAAGAACATAATTCTTCTGTGCAGCAATGAGGATAAACCTCAGATCACGGATCCAATCCACATCATTGCTACTAACATTTCTCAACACAATTTTCTCTAAGAACATATCAAAATAAACACAGGGAAGCAACAACGCGAGCTATTGATCTACAACATAATTTGCAAAATACTACCAGGACTAAGTTCATGATAAATTTAAAGTTCAATTAATCATATTACTTAAGAACTCACACTTAGAAAGACATCCCTCTAATCTTCTAAGTGATCACGTGATCCAAATCAACTAAACCATGTCCGATCATCATGTGAGATGGAGTAGTTTCAATGGTGAACATCACTATGTTGATCATATCTACTATATGATTCACGCTCGACCTTTCGGTCTCCGTGTTCCTAGGCCATATCTATATATGCTTGGCTCGTCAAGTATAACCTGAGTATTCCGCATGTGCAACTGTTTTGCACCCGTTGTATTTGAACGTAGAGCCTATCACACCCGATCATCACGTGGTGTCTCAGCACGAAGAACTTTCGCAACGGTGCATACTCAGGGAGAACACTTCTTGATAATTAGTGAGAGATCATCTTAAAATGCTACCGTCAATCAAAGCAAGATAAGATGCATAAAAGATAAACATCACATGCAATCAATATAAGTGTTATGATATGGCCATTATCATCTTGTGCTTGTGATCTCCATCTTCGAAGCACCGTCGTGATCACCATTGTCACCGGCGCGACACCTTGATTACCATCGTAGCATTGTTGTCGTCTCGCCAATCTTATGCTTCCACGACTATCGCTACCGCTTAGTGATAAAGTAAAGCATTACAGCGCAATTGCATTGCATACAATAAAGCGACAACCATATGGCTCCTGCCAGTTGCCGATAACTTGGTTACAAAACATGATCATCTCATACAGTAAAATTTAGCATCATGTCTTGACCATATCACATCACAACATGCCCTGCAAAAACAAGTTAGACGTCCTCTACTTTGTTGTTGCAAGTTTTACGTGGCTGCTACGGGCTTAAGCAAGAACCAATCTTACCTACGCATCAAAACCACAATGATAGTTTGTCAAGTTGGTGCTGTTTTAACCTTCGCAAGGACGGGGCGTAGCCACACTCAGTTCAACTAAAGTTGGAGAAACTGTCACCCGCTAGCCACCTTTGTGCAAAGCACGTCGGGAGAACCGGTCTCGCGTAAGCGTACGCGTAATGTCGGTCCGAGCCACTTTGTCCAACAATACCGCCGAACCAAAGTATGACATGCTGGTAAGCAGTATGACTTATATCGCCCACAACTCACTTGTGTTCTACTCGTGCATATAACATCTGTTGGGGAACGTTGCAGAAAACAAAAAATTTCCTACGGTTTCACCAAGATCCATCTAGGAGTTCATCTAGCAACGAGTGATCGGATTGCATCTACATACCTTTGTAGATCACGCGCGGAAGCGTTCAAAGAACGGGGACGAGGAAGGCATACTCGACGTGATCCAAATCACCGGAGATTCTAGCGCCGAATGGACGACACCTCCTTGTTCAACACACGTACAGTCAGCGTAACGTCTCCTTCTTCTTGATCCAGCAAGAGGGAAGGAGAGGTTGAGGAAGATGGCTCCAACAGCAGCACGACGGCGTGGTGGTGGTGGAGCTGCAGTACTCCGGCAGGGCTTCGCCAAGCACTATGGAGGAGGAGGATGTGTTGGAGAGGGAGAGGGAGGCACCAAAGGCGTGGATTGAGAGGCCCTCCTTCCCCCACTATATATAGGGAGCCTAGGGGGGGCGTCGGCCCTAGGAGATCCAATCTCCTAGGGGGGCGGCGGCCAAGGGAGGAATCCCTCCTCCCAAGGCACCTAGGAGGTGCCTTCCCCCTTTGGGACTCTTCCCTTCCTTATCTCTTGGCGCATGGGCCTCTTGGGGCTGGTGCCCTTGGCCCATATAGGCCAAGGCGCACCCCTACAGCCCATGTGGCCCCCCGGGGCAGGTGGCCCCACCCGGTGGACCCCCGGGACCCTTCCGGTGGTCCCGATACAATACCGATGACCCCGAAACTTGTCCCGATGGCCGAAATAGCACTTCATATATATAATTCTTTACCTCCGGACCATTCCGGAACTCCTCGTGACGTCCGGGATCTCATCCGGGACTCCGAACAACATTCGGGTTACTGCATATACATATCCCTACAACCCTAGCGTCACCGAACCTTAAGTGTGTAGACCCTACGGGTTCGGAGACATGTAGACATGACCGAGATCGCTCTCCGGTCAATAACCAACAGCGGGATCTGGATACCCATGTTGGCTCCCACATGCTCCTCGATGATCTCATCGGATGAACCACGATGTCGAGGATTCAAGCAACCCCGTATACAATTCCCTTTGTCAATCGGTATGTTACTTGCCCGAGATCCGATCGTCGGTGTCCCAATACCTCGTTCAATCTCGTTACCGGCAAGTCACTTTACTCGTACCGTAATGCATGATCCCGTGACCAGACACTTGGTCACTTTGAGCTCATTATGATGATGCATTACCGAGTGGGCCCAGTGATACCTCTCCGTCATACGGAGTGACAAATCCCAGTCTTGATCCGTGTCAACCCAACAGACACTTTCGAAGATACCCGTAGTATACCTTTATAGTCACCCAGTTACGTTATGACGTTTGGTACACCCAAAGCACTCCTACGGTATCCGGGAGTTACACGATCTCATGGTCTAAGGAAAAGATACTTGACATTGGAAAACTCTAGCAAACGAACTATACGATCTTATGATATGTTTAGGATTGGGTCTTGTCCATCACATCATTCTCCTAATGATGTGATCCCGTTATCAATGACATCCAATGTCCATAGTCAGGAAACCATGACTATCTGTTGATCAATGAGCTAGTCAACTAGAGGCTTACTAGGGACATGTTGGTGTCTATTATTCACACATGTATTACGATTTCCGGATAACACAATTATAGCATGAATAAAAGACAATTATCATGAACAAGGAAATATAATAATAATGCTTTTATTATTCCTTCTAGGGCATATTTCCAACAGTCTCCCACTTGCACTAGAGTCAATAATCTAGTTACATTGTGATGAATCGAACACCCATGGAATTCTGGTGTTGATCATGTTTTGCTCTAGGGAGAGGTTTAGTCAACGGATCTGCTACATTCAGGTCCGTATGTACTTTACAAATATCTATGTCTCCATCTTGAACATTTTCACGAATGGAGTTGAAGCGACGCTTGATGTGCCTTGTCTTCTTGTGAAACCTGGGCTCCTTGGCAAGTGCAATAGCTCCAGTGTTGTCACAGAAGAGCTTGATCGGCCCCGACGCATTGGGTATGACTCCTAGGTCGGTGATGAACTCCTTCACCCAAATTGCTTCATGCGCTGCCTTCGAGGCTGCCATGTACTCCGCTTCACATGTAGATCCCGCCACGACGCTCTGCTTGCAACTGCACCAGCTTACTGCCCCACCATTCAAAGTATACACGTATCCAGTTTGTGACTTAGAGTCATCCAGATCTGTGTCGAAGCTAGCGTCGACGTAACCTTTTACGACGAGCTCTTCGTCACCTCCATAAACGAGAAACATTTCCTTAGTCCTTTTCAGGTACTTCAGGATATTCTTGACCGCTGTCCAGTGTTCCTTGCCGGGATTACTTTGGTACCTTCCTACCAAACTTACGGCAAGGTTTACATCAGGTCTGGTACACAGCATGGCATACATAATAGAACCTATGGCTGAGGCATAGGGGATGATACTCATCTCTTCTATATCTTCTACCGTGGTCGGACATTGAGCTGAGCTCAATTTCACACCTTGCAACACAGGCAAAAACCCCTTCTTAGACTGATCCATATTGAACTTCTTCAATATCTTATCAAGGTATGTGCTTTGTGAAAGACCTATGAGGCGTCTTGATCTATCTCTATAGATCTTGATGCCTAATATATAAGCAGCTTCTCCAAGGTCCTTCATTGAAAAACTCTTATTCAAGTAGGCCTTAATGTTGTCCAAGAGTTCTATATCATTTCCCATCAAAAGTATGTCATCTACATATAATATGAGAAATGTTACAGAGCTCCCACTCACTTTCTTGTAAACGCAGGCTTCTCCATAAGTCTGCGTAAACCCAAACGCTTTGATCATCTCATCAAAGCGAATGTTCCAACTCCGAGATGCTTGCACCAGCCCATAAATCGAGCGTTGGAGCTTGCACACCTTGTCAGCATTCTTAGGATCGACAAAACCTTCCGGCTGCATCATATACAATTCTTCCTTAAGGAAACCATTAAGGAATGCCGTTTTGACGTCCATTTGCCATATCTCATAATCATAGAATGCGGCAATTGCTAACATGATTCGGACGGACTTTAGCTTCGCTACCGGTGAGAAAGTCTCATCGTAGTCAACCCCTTGAACTTGTCGATAACCCTTAGCAACAAGCCGAGCTTTATAGATGGTCACATTACCATCCGCGTCTGTCTTCTTCTTAAAGATCCATTTATTTTCTATGGCTCGCCGCTCAACGGGCAAGTCAGTCAAAGTCCATACTTCGTTTTCATACATGGATCCTATCTCGGATTTCATGGCTTCTAGCCATTTGTCAGAATCCGGGCCCGCCATCGCTTCTTCATAGTTTGAAGGTTCACCGTTGTCTAACAACATGATTTCCAAGACAGGGTTACCGTACCACTCTGGTGCGGAACGTGTCCTTGTGGACCTATGAAGTTCAGCAGCAACTTGATCTGAAGTTTCATGATCATCATCATTAACTTCCTCTCTAGTCGGTGCAGGCACCTCAAGAACATTTTCTTGAGTTGTGCCATTTTCCGGTTCAAGAGGTAATACTTCATCAAGTTCTACTTTCCTCCCACCTACTTCTTTCGAGAGAAACTCTTTCTCTAGAAAGGATCCATTCTTGGCAGCAAAGATCTTGCCTTCGGATCTGAGGTAGAAGGTATACCCAATAGTTTCTTTAGGGTATCCTATGAAGACGCATTTTTCCGACTTGGGTTCGAGCTTTTCAGGTTGAAGTTTCTTGACATAAGCATCGCATCCCCAAACTTTTAGAAACGACAGCTTAGGTTTCTTCCCAAACCATAATTCATACGGTGTCGTCTCAACGGATTTCGACGGAGCCCTATTTAAAGTGAATGCAGCAGTCTCTAAAGCATACCCCCAAAAAGATAGCCGTAAATCGGTAAGAGACATCATAGATCGCACCATATCTAATAGAGTGCGATTACGACGTTCGGACACACCATTACGCTGAGGTGTTCCAGGCGGCGTGAGCTGTGAAACTATTCCACATTTTCTTAAGTGCGTGCCAAACTCATCACTCAAGTATTCTCCTCCACGATCTGATCGCAGGAACTTGATTTTCCTATCACGTTGATTCTCAACCTCACTCTGAAATTCCTTGAACTTTTCAAAGGTCTCAGACTTGTGTTTCATTAAATAGATATACCCATATCTACTCAAGTCATCAGTGAGGGTGAGAACATAACGATAGCCACCGCGAGCCTCAACACTCATTGGACCGCACACATCAGTATGTATGATTTCCAATAAGTTGGTTGCTCGCTCCATTGTTCCTGAGAACGGAGTCTTGGTCATTTTACCCATGAGGCATGGTTCGCACGTGTCAAATGATTCGTAATCAAGAGACTCTAAAAGTCCATCAGCATGGAGCTTCTTCATGCGTTTGACACCTATGTGACCAAGGCGGCAGTGCCACAAGTATGTGGGACTATCATTATCAATCTTACATCTTTTGGTACTCACACTATGAACATGTGTAGCATTACGCTCGAGATTCATTAAGAATAAACCATTCACCATCGGAGCATGACCATAAAACATATCTCTCATATAAATAGAACAACCATTATTCTCGGATTTAAATGAGTAGTCATCTCGTATTAAACGAGATCCTGATACAATGTTCATGCTCAAACTTGGCACTAAATAACAATTATTGAGGTTCAAAACTAATCCCGTAGGTAAATGTAGAGGTAGCATGCCGACGGCGATCACATCGACCTTGGAACCATTCCCGACGCGCATCGTCACCTCGTCCTTCGCCAGTCTCCGCTTATTCCGCAGCTCCTGCTTTGAGTTACAAATGTGAGCAACTACACCGGTATCAAATACCCAGGAGCTACTATGAGTACTGGTAAGGTACACATCAATTACATGTATATCACATATACCTTTCGTTTTGCTGGCCTTCTTGTCCGCTAAGTATTTGGGGCAGTTCCACTTCCAGTGATCACTTTCCTTGCAATAAAAGCACTCAGTCTCGGGCTTGGGTCCATTCTTTGGCTTCTTCCCGGCAGCTTGCTTGCCGGGCGCGGCAACTCCCTTGCCTTCTTTCTTGAAGGTTTTCTTACCCTTGCCTTTCTTGAACTTAGTGGTTTTATTCACCATCAACACTTGATGTTCCTTTTTGACTTCTACCTCTGCTGATTTCAGCATTGCAAATACTTCAGGAATGGTCTTTTCCATCCCCTGCATATTGAAGTTCATCACAAAGCTCTTGTAGCTCGGTGGAAGCGACTGAAGGATTCTGTCAATGACCGCGTCATCCGGGAGATTAACTCCCAGCTGAGTCAAGCGGTTATGTAACCCAGACATAGTGAGTATGTGCTCACTGACAGAACTGTTTTCCTCCATCTTATAGCTGAAGAATTTGTCGGAGACTTGATATCTCTCGACCCGGGCATGAGCTTGGAAAACCATTTTCAGCTCTTCGAACATCTCATATGCTCCGTGTCTCTCAAAACGCTTTTGGAGCCCCGGCTCTAAGCTGTAAAGCATGCCGCACTGAACGAGGGAGTAGTCATCAGTACGTGCCTGCCAAGCGTTCATAACGTCTTGTTCTGCAGGGAGAACAGGTGCGTCACCCAGCGATGCTTGTAGGACATAATCTTTCTTGGCAGCTATGAGGATGATCCTCAGGTTCCGGACCCAGTCCGTGTAGTTGCTGCCATCGTCTTTCAGCTTGGTTTTCTCTAGGAACGCGTTGAAGTTGAGGACTACGTTGGCCATTTGATCTACAAGACATATTGTAAATATTTTTAAACTAAGTTCATGATAATTAAGTTCATTTAATCAAATTATTCAATGAACTCCCACTTAGATAGACATCCCTCCTGTAATCTAAGTATAACATGATCCGAGTTAACTAGGCCGTGTCCGATCATCATGTGAGACGGACTAGTCAACATCGGTGAACATCTTCATGTTGATCGTATCTTCTATACGACTCATGCTCGACCTTTCGGTCTTCTGTGTTCCGAGGCCATGTCTGTGCATGCTAGGCTTGTCAAGTCAACCTAAGTGTTTGCATGTGTAAATCTGTCTTACACCCGTTGTATGTGAACGTTAGAATCTATCACACCCGATCATCATGTGGTGCTTCGAAACAACGAACTATCGCAACGGTGCACAGTTAGGGGGAACACTTTCTTGAAATTATTATGAGGGATCATCTTATTTACTACCATCGTTCTAAGTAAACAAGATGCAAAAACATGATAAACATCACATGCAATCAAATAATAATAGTGACATGATATGCCCAATATCACATAGCTCCTTTGATCTCCATCTTGGGGCTCCATGATCATCTTGTCACCGGCATGACACCATGATTTCCATCATCATGGTCTCCATCATCATGTCTCCATGAAGTTGCTCGCCAACTATTACTTCTACTAGTATGGCTAACACGTTTAGCAATAAAGTAAAGTAATTTACATGGCGTTTCTCAATGACACGCAGGTCATACAAAAAATAAAGACAACTCATATGGCTCCTGCCGGTTGTCATACTCATCGACATGCAAGTCGTGATTCCTATTACAATAGCATGAACATCTCATACATCACATATATATCATTCATCATTCATCACAATTTTGGCCATATCATATCACAAAGCACTTGCTGCAAAAACAAGTTAGACGTCCTCTAATTGTTGTTGCAAGTTTTACGTGGCTGAAGAAGGGTTCTAGCAAGAACGTTTTCTTACCTACGTGAAAGCCACAACGTGATTTGTCAACTTCTATTTACCCTTCATAAGGACCCTTTTCATCGAATCCGCTCCAACTAAAGTGGGAGAGACAGACACCCGCCAACCACCTTATGCAACTTGTGCATGTTAGTCGGTGGAACCGGTCTCACGTAAGCGTACGTGTAAGGTTGGTCCGGGCCGCTTCATCCCACAATACCGTTGAAGCAAGATAAGACTAGTAGCGGCAAGAAAGTTGACAACATCAACGCCCACAACAAATTTGTGTTCTACTCGTGCAAGAGAACTACGCATAGACCTAGCTCATGATGCCACTGTTGGGGAACGTTGCAGAAAACAAAAATTTTCCTACGGTTTCACCAAGATCCATCTAGGAGTTCATCTAGCAACGAGTGATCGGATTGCATCTACATACCTTTGTAGATCACGCGCGGAAGCGTTCAAAGAACGGGGACGAGGAAGGCGTACTCGACGTGATCCAAATCACCGGAGATTCTAGCGCCGAACGAACGGCACCTCCTCGTTCAACACACGTACGGTCAGCGTACCGTCTCCTTCTTGATCCAGCAAGAGGGAAGGAGAGGTTGAGGAAGATGGCTCCAACAGCAGCACGACGGCGTGGTGGTGGTGGAGCTGCAGTACTCCGGCAGGGCTTCGCCAAGCACTATAGAGGAGGAGGATGTGTTGGAGAGGGAGAGGGAGGCACCAAAGGCGTGGATTGAGAGGCCCTCCTTCCCCCACTATATATAGGGAGCCTAGGGGGGGCGCCGACCCTAGGAGATCCAATCTCCTAGGGGGGCGGCGGCCAAGGGAGGAATCCCTCCTCCCCAAGGCACCTAGGAGGTGCCTTCCCCCTTTGGGACTCTTCCCTTTCTTATCTCTTGGCGCATGGGCCTCTTGGGGCTGGTGCCCTTGGCCCATATAGGCCAAGGCGCACCCCTACAGCCCATGTGGCCCCCCGGGGCAGGTGGCCCCACCCGGTGGACCCCCGGGACCCTTTCGGTGGTCCCGGTACAATACCGGTGACCTCGAAACTTGTCCCGATGGCCGAAATAGCACTTCATATATATAATTCTTTACCTCCGGACCATTCCGGAACTCCTCGTGACGTCCGGGATCTCATCCGGGACTCCGAACAACATACGGGTTACTGCATATACATATCCCTACAACCCTAGCGTCACCGAACCTTAAGTGTGTAGACCCTACGGGTTCGGAGACATGTAGACATGACCGAGATCGCTCTCCGGTCAATAACCAACAGCGGGATCTGGATACCCATGTTGGCTCCCACATGCTCCTCGATGATCTCATCGGATGAACCACGATGTCGAGGATTCAAGCAACCCCGTATACAATTCCCTTTGTCAATCGGTATGTTACTTGCCCGAGATCCGATCGTCGGTGTCCCAATACCTCGTTCAATCTCGTTACCGGCAAGTCACTTTACTCGTACCGTAATGCATGATCCCGTGACCAGACACTTGGTCACTTTGAGCTCATTATGATGATGCATTACCGAGTGGGCCCAGTGATACCTCTCCGTCATACGGAGTGACAAATCCCAGTCTTGATCCGTGTCAACCCAACAGACACTTTCGGAGATACCCGTAGTATACCTTTATAGTCACCCAGTTACGTTATGACGTTTGGTACACCCAAAGCACTCCTACGATATCCGGGAGTTACACGATCTCATGGTCTAAGGAAAAGATACTTGACATTGGAAAACTCTAGCAAACGAACTATACGATCTTATGCTATGTTTAGGATTGGGTCTTGTCCATCACATCATTCTCCTAATGATGTAATCCCGTTATCAATGACATCCAATGTCCATAGTCAGGAAACCATGACTATCTGTTGATCAACGAGCTAGTCAACTAGAGGCTTACTAGGGACATGTTGGTGTCTATTATTCACACATGTATTACGATTTCCGGATAACACAATTATAGCATGAATAAAAGACAATTATCATGAACAAGGAAATATAATAATAATGTTTTTATTATTGCTTCAAGGGCATATTTCCAACAACATCAACATATAACATCAACACATAAAACCTAGGCTCTGATACCACTATTGGGGAACGTAGTAATTTCAAAAAAAATCCTACGCACACGCAAGATCATGGTGATGCATAGCAACGAGAGGGGAGAGTGTGATCTACGTACCCTCGTAGACCGACAGCGGAAGCATTATGACAACGCGGTTGATGTAGTCGTACGTCTTCACGGCCCGACCGATTAAGCACCGAAACTACGGCACCTCCGAGTTCTAGCACACGTTCAGCTCGATGACGGTCCCCGGACTCCGATCCAGCAAAGTGTCGGGGAAGAGTTCCGTCAGCACGACGGCGTGGTGACGATCTTGATGCTTAACTGTCGCAGGGCTTCGCCTAAGCACCACTACAATATTATCAAGGATTATGGTGGAAGGGGGAACCGCACACGGCTAAGAAAACGATCACGTGGATCAACTTGTGTGTCTAGGGGTGCCCCCTGCCCCCGTATATAAAGGAGCAAGGGGAGGAGGCTGGCCGGCCCTATGGCACGCCAAGGAGGAGTCCTCCTCCTAGTAGGAGTAGGACTCCTACTAGGAGGGGGAAGGAAGTGGGGAGGGAGAAGGAAAGGGGGGCGCCGCCCCCCTCTCCTAGTCCAATTCGGACCAGGGGGGAGGAGGCGCGCGGCCCATCCTGGCTGCCCTTCTCTCTCTCCACTAAGGCCCATATGGCCCATTACTTCTCCCGGGGGGTTCCGGTAACCCTCCGGCTCTCCGGTTTTCTCTAAAATCACCTGGAACACTTCCGGTGTCCGAATATAGCCGTCCAATATATCAATCTTTATGTCTCGACCATTTCGAGACTCCTCGTCATGTCCGTGATCGCATCCGGGACTCCGAACTAACTTCGGTACTTCAAAAACCATAAACTCATAATATAACTGTCATCGAAACCTTAAGCGTGCGGACCCTACGGGTTCAAGAACAATGTAGACATGACCGAGACACGTCTCCGGTCAATAACCAATAGCGGAACATGGATGCTCATATTGGCTCCTACATATTCTACGAAGATCTTTATCGGTCAGACCGCATAACAACATACGTTGTTCCCTTTGTCATCGGTATATTACTTGCTCGAGATTCGATCGTCGGTATCTCAATACCTAGTTCAATCTCGTTACCGGCAAGTCTCTTTACTCGTTTCGTAATACATCATCTCGCAACTAACTCATTAGTTGCAATGCTTGCAAGGCTTATGTGATGTGCATTACCGAGAGGGCCCAGAGATACCTCTCCGACAAACGGAGTGACAAATCCCAATCTCGAAATACGCCAACCCAACATGTACCTTTGGAGACACCTGTAGAGCTCCTTTATAATCACCCAGTTACGTTGTGATGTTTGGTAGCACACAAAGTGTTTCTCCGGCAAATGGGAGTTGCATAATCTCATAGTTATAGGAACATGTATAAGTCATGAAGAAAGCAATAGCAACATACTAAACGATCGGGTGCTAAGCTAATGGAATGGGTCATGTCAATCACATCATTCTTCTAATGATGTGATCCCGTTAATCAAATAACAACTCTTTTGTTCATGGTTAGGAAACATAACCATCTTCGATTAACGAGCTAGTCAAGTAGAGGCATACTAGTGACACTATGTTTGTCTATGTATTCACACATGTATTATGTTTCCGGTTAATACAATTCTAGCATGAATAATAAACATTTATCATGATATAAGGAAATAAATAATAATTTTATTATTGCCTCTAGGGCATATTTCCTTCAGCTGCTTCGCTAAGGCCCATCGGTGGGCCAATGAGGATCCCCCTCCAAGCCCCCAGCCTGCCCTCCCCTCTGGCGATGGGCCAGCCACGACAGACCAACGCCTCGCCTCCAAGACCTGAGCTAGTGGGGCCATTGACCGCGATGGATCAGCTCATCGCGGACGTCACGGCTGACGCTACCCCCGCCATCCTTCCAAGGCCGCCAGCAAGCACGGCCAGGGCCCCCCGCCGACGTCGCTCCCCTGTCGCGAACCCGCGTCGTAGCGACTGGCTCGCCTCCAAGACGATGTCAACCCTCAACGCTGTAGCTCGGGCCCAACAGCTGATCCTGCAGAAGCTTGGGATCGACCACAATGGCCGGGAGGCCATTCTGCGCTACGAGATCGCATTCGAGAGGCCTCTCACTCAGATGCAGGTTGAGGCGCTGTCAGCACTTGCAGCTGCTCCCGGGATCAAGACCACCGCAGTGGGACCGCGCGCGGCTCTGCCTAGGCGCTGGATTGTGTATTGCCGCATCGACAGATTAGTTTCCCATGGATAGCTGCCCAATGTTGATTTGGAATGTACGAGGACTGAATTCGGCTATGAGAAGAGGAGTAGTTAGGAGACTAGTGCAACAATTCAATGTATCTTTCATTTGCTTGCAAGAATCGAAGCTCTCTGTTGTCACTAGTGCAATCGTCATGGAGTGCTGTGGTGACGCCTTCACAAATTTCTGTTTTCAACCTGCTAACAACACGAGGGGGAATAATAATGGCCTGGAAGGATGGGGAGATTCAGGTCACATCAACGACCTGCAGCACCAACTTCGTGACCGCCCGATGCACACACACAAAGACGGGGAAGAGCTGGCAGATCATTGGGGTCTAGGGACTGCAGGCGGACGAGGAGAAGATGAATTTCCTCACAGACTTGCACACTTGCATCTCGAGCAACCAGTGTCCGCTGATATGTGCAGGTGACTTCAATCTTATCTGCTCGGCGGCAGACAAATCAAACAACAGGATTAACAGAAGACTAATGAACGCCTTCCGGAGTTTCATCTCGGACATGGAACTCAAAGACCTGTACCTCCACCGCCGCACCTATACTTGGACAAATGAGCAGCAAAGGGCAACGCTAGTTAAATTGGATAGGGTGCTGTTCAACGACACGTGGCACGATCTTTTCCCCTCCTGCTTGCTACAAGGGATGTCATCCGCCGTCAGTGACCATTGCCCGCTACTGCTCACCTGCGCCACCGATTTCAAGCATTGCAGACGATTCAGATTTGAAAACTTCTGGATGCGGATGGACGGGTTTGAGGAAGTGGTGGCCACAGCTTGGCAGCAGCCAGTTGCATCGCCCGATGCGTTTGTTGTCCTGCACACGAAACTGAGCAGAGTGGCCGGAGCCCTAAAGAGCTGGCATGATCGGTCTACAGACCAGATGAACCGCGCAATGGATGTTGCCAACGAGATCATTTTTTGATTGGACAAGGCGAGAGATTCAAGAGAACTAACACCACTAGAGCACATGTTGCGGAACAATCTGAAGATGAGACTGCTGGGACACAGTGCTCTGCAGCGATCAATTTGGAGACAGAGATCCACTGTCAGAGGAATGAAAGAAGGAGACGCCTGCACAAATTTTTTCACATGAAGGCCACAACAAGAAGGAGGAAAAATGCCATCCCCTCAATTCAGCATCAGGCCCAGTTCTTCTCGGGACAGGAAGATAAGATGGATATTGCTTGGGAGTTCTTCTCGAAACTGCTCGGACAGCCGGCTCCTACTAGGAAGCAACTGAACTTTGAGGCACCAGGATACACCCCGGACACGCAGCTGCTTGCACAACTGGATGATCCGTTCTCTGAAGAAGAGGTACTCGCAGCGATCAATGACACAAAAACTGACAGAGCCCCAGGACCTGACGGCTTCACGGGGCTTTTTTCCAAAGTTGCTGGCAAGTAATCAAAGATGACCTGATGCGGGCACTTAACAAATTTTGGAATCAGAACATGTCAAATCTACAGGCATTAAACACGGCGGTCATGATCTTGATCCCGAAGAAGGAGGGGGCCACTAGCCTAACTGATTTTAGACCAATAAGCTTGATCCACAGCATCGCAAAACTAATTGCAAAAATTCTGTCTCGCAGGCTGCAACGGTGATGAATCAGCTTGTCTCGCCTTGCCAAAGTGCTTTCATCCGGAAGAGATCGATACTTGACAATTTTATGTATGTCCATGCAATGATTAGAACCCTGAAGGCTAGAAGAACTCTTGCACTGCTTCTGAAGATTGACATCGCAAAAGCCTTCGACAGCCTCTCTTGGGAATTTCTCCTCGAGCTACTTTCTGCTAGGGGTTTTGGCATCAGATGGACGAACTGGATTTCAGGGTTGCTCGCAACATCATCCACCAGGCTGAACATTAACGGCGATCTATCGGAGATGATCAAACACCGCTGCGGGCTTCGACAGGGAGACCCCCTCTCCCCGCTACTCTTCGTGATCGCAATGGATACTCTGGAATCCCTCTTTAAGACCGCTTGCAGATACAGAGTGTTTGCCAGCATTGGTCGGATAAACATGCCTTTCCGAGTGTCGATCTATGCCGACGACGTCATTGCCTTCATCAACCCATCTAACTCTGAGATGCACGCGACAGTACGCCTCCTCGAAGAGTTTCAAGAGGTCTCGGGCCTGAAGGCGAATTGGGACAAGAGCGCGGCCACGCCCATTCGCTGCGAGGCGATCGCCGTGGAGGCCGCCATCGAAGGTACCAACTGCTCCTCCAAGGTGTTCCCAATTACCTACCTTGGGCTGCCCCTCTAGGACGGTCGCCTACGAAGAGAAGACCTGCAGCCAGTCCTGGACAGTCTGGCCAAGCGACTCAAAGGATGGAAGGCCAAGCTTATCGCGTTGCCGGGCCGGATCGAGCTTGTCCGAACTACACTCACCGCCATGGCCATCTATAGGTTGATGGCGATTGCACCACCGGCTTGGTTCATAAGATTGGTAGACCGGCTGCGGCGCGGATTCCTCTGGGCAGCAGATGAGATGGCACCGGCAGGCAGGTGCTTAGTGCGGTGGAAGGAGGTTTGCCGGCCATGGGAGTTTGGGGCCTCGGGGTCCACGACCTCAAGATGCAAGGTGCTGCACTGAGGGCAAGATGGCAATGGAGCAAATGGACTGACGACACGCGCCCCTTGCAGGATTTGATCATGGCCAGTGACCCAGCGGCGGAGGGCGTCTTCCGGGCTGCCACGGAGATCACAATCGGAGACGGGCGCAAGACAAATTTCTGGAGATCACACTGGGCTCAGGGCTGCCGGCCAGCAGACAGATGGCCAAACCTCTTTGGACACTGCAATGGCCGCCGTCTTTCACTCAGAGACGCAATCAGCAACGGCAAGTGGCTAAATTATGTCAAGGCCAACCCACCTCCGGTGGTGCTGCACGAGCTCTGTGAGCTGTGGGAAGTGACAAGGAACATAAATTTCACTGACGGCCTGCCAGACAACATTAGATGGAAGTGGACGACCTCGGGAGAGTACTCGGCGGCGTCTGCGTACAGGATGCAGTTCCAGGGATCAATCCCAACCAATGACAAGTCGCTGATCTGGAGCGCAAAGGCTGGCCCAAGAGCAAAGGCGTTTTCTTGGCTCCTCCTGAGAGGGAAGTGCCTCACGGCAGATAACCTGGCGAAGAGACAGATTCCACACGACCCGCTATGCCCACTCTGCCATAACGAGTCGGAAACAACACGGCACCTGATCGCGGGCTGCACCTTCTCGAAGCAGGTTTGGGCATCAACGGCAGCCTTGCTTGGCCCTCCTTTTGCTGCAATTGACATGAACACGAATGTATGCCTCAGAGACAGGTTCAGGAGACAGATCAGCTCCCTCCCGAGACGCAACAGACCAACATGGCATGCCACTTGCCTCCTCGTCTCCTGGTGCCTCTGGAAAGAGTGCAACGCACGAGTCTTCGAAGGGAAAGCCTGCGATGTGAACCAACTGGTTAACAGGATATCTGACGAGGCGAGGTGTTGGCTGTTCGCTGGACTGACGCCGATGAGCAAATTTTTCGAGCCGCCATGAATTGCCTCACCAGCCGGCTGTAACTAGACATGGTGGCCGGCGCCATGCACTGGCAGTACGTGTGAACTAGGTGTAGAGCTTACGTCTGTAACCATCTGTATGGGTTTTCAACCTCTTTCTTCATCAAGTGGAGTCATAAGAAGTTTGGAAATGTGAGTAAAGAGATTGAAAAATCAAGGTCCAGGCTTGAGGAGCTTATGCATATGAATGCAGACCGCGGCGAGATACGCAAGGAGTCCGATCATCTAGAGGAATTGTTGTACAGAGAGGAGATGTTATGGAGACAGAGATCTCGCATTGATTGGCTTAAAGAGGGAGACCGCAATACCCAATTTTTTCATAGGCGAGCTGTGTGGAGAGCTAGAAAAAATAAAATAAAAAGGCTTGTGGATAGCTCCGGGGTGGTGCATACAGATGAGAATGTTATGGAAGGTATGGCCCTGGACTATTTTCAAAACCTCTTTACAGCTGATGCCTCTCTAAATGCAGATAATGTGGTGCCCTTGTTTGCTCGAGCTATCACTGATGAGATGAATGAACGGCTTTGCTCTACCTTCACTGATAAGGAGATAGGTGATGCTATGTTTCAGATTGGGCCTCTAAAGGCACCGGGTCCGGACGGTTTTCCAGCTCGATTTTTCCAGAAACACTGGGCTATTATGAAGGAGGATGTTATCTCAGTTGTGCGGTTATTCTTTGAGTCGGGACACATGCCAGAGGGGGTGAATATGACAACCATAGTGCTGATTCCAAAGATTGATGAACCAAGTAAGTTGTCAGATTTCCGTCCCATAAGCCTATGCAACATGATTTATAAGGTGATTGCAAAGTGTCTGGTCAAGAGGTTGAGGCCCCTTCTTGGTGAGCTAATTTCACCAGAGCAGAGTGCCTTTGTCCCGGGTAGACTCATTAAAGATAATGCGTTCATTACTTTTGAGTGTACTCATTTTATTCGGCATGAGAAAAACCCGGACAAATTTTTTTGTGCCTATAAGCTAGACTTGTCCAAGGCGTATGACCGGGTGGATTGGATTTTCCTGGAGCGAGTGATGCAACAGTTGGGTTTCGATCATCGATGGGTGAAATGGATAATGTCATGTGTCACCTCGGTGAGATACACTATCAAAATTAATGGAGCCTGCTCGGATTCATTTGCACCGTCGCGAGGGCTACGGCAGGGAGATACTTTATCACCATTCTTATTTTTGTTTATTGCGGACGGCCTAGCAGCACTGCTTAAGGAGAAGGCGAGGGAGTCTCATATTACGCCTCTAAAAGTGTGCCCGCGGGCACCAGGGATTTCCCATCTCCTTTTTGCGGACGATACTCTCCTATTTTTTCGTGCTACAGAACGAAAAGCATTGCAGGTTAAAGGGGTTCTGGATATGTTTGCTAGTGCAACAGGGCGACTTATTAATCCATAGAAGTGCTCAATTTTGTTTGGGGAACACTGCCGACATGGAGATAAAGAAGATGTGATCCGTGTCCTTGATGTTCAGAATGTTAGCTTCGAGGAGAAATATTTAGGCCTCCCCACACCTATGGGGCGCATGTCCAAGGGACGGTTCCAGAACATCCAACAGAAGTTTACTAAGAGATTTGTTACATGGTGCGAGTCAATGGCGCAGAGTGGAAAAGAAGTTCTTATCAAATCCATTGCTCAAGCCCTGCCAACTTATTTGATGAGTGTATTCAGGCTTCCAGTATCAACATGCGATGACCTCACGCGGATGGTTCGGAATTTTTGGTGGGGAGCAGAAAAGGGAAGACGGAAAACGCACTGGCGAGCATGGGAGAAACTGATTCAACCCAAGTCACACGGTGGAATGGGATTCAGGGAGTTCCGGCTGTTCAATCAAGCTTTGCTAGCACGTCAGGCATGGCGTATTCTGAATTTCCCGAACAGTCTATGCTCTCAAGTATTGAAGGCCAAGTACTTTCCATCAGGTAATCTTGAGGACACGGTGTTCCCTAGTAGTACTTCACCAACGTGGCAATCGATAGTTCATGGACTGGAACTTATAAAATGTGGTGTCACCTGGAGAGTTGGCAACGGACAGTCCACACGTATATGGAGAGATCGATGGATACCAATTTATGGTAAACCAATCACGAAACAGGGACGCTGCAGGTTGAGATGAGTTTCTGAGCTTCTCGATGAGAGAGGTGGTTGGCACCTTGACCTCCATCAATATTTTTACCTGCAGATATTAATCAGATAATCAAAATTCACACTTCCCCTCGGCTTGGTGCGGATGTCCTGGCATGGGAACCCGAACGGAATGGTATTTTCTCTGTCCGGAGCGCGTATCGGTTGGCTCTCGATGATCGTCTTCGTCAATCTTCAGTTGCGGCGAGCAGGGCACCGGACGAGCGACGAGCCGTCTGGGCTTTATTATGGAGGTGCCCTGCTCCTCCGAAGGTGCGTGTGTTTGCTTGGCATGTGGCTACTGATTGTTTACCCACTTGGACTAATAAGCACCGTCGTAAACTTGAAGTCTCTAATCTGTGCCCATTGTGTGCTACCGAACCGGAGGACATATTTCATGCTCTATGTAGGTGCCCACTAGCAGTCGAGCTGTGGCGAGCAATGGCAAAACAATGGGATATTCCAGACGGCCGGAGGCTAGTGAACACAGGGACGGATTGGCTCCTCCAGGTGTTGGCGGAGCTGTCAGAGGAAGGGCGCTTGTGTACGCTGATGACACTATGGAGATGCTGGCATGTGCGCAACGAGATCGTCCACAACAAACGTCCGCCACCCATCAAGGTGTCGACCCGGTTTCTCTCCAGTTATATTACCTCACTGCTAGTCGTACAAGCCAGCCCTCATGCTGATCATGTCAAAGGTAAAATGGGAGCCGGTCAACTAAGCAAGAACAGCCCGTTATTACATGTGCGCTGGGAGCGGAAGAAGCTTGCCTGGGAGCCTCCGCCAGCGGGCTGGGTGGCGTTGAGCATTGATGGTTCTTTTTCGGAAGTGGACAACACAACAGGAGCTGGCATGGTGCTTAGAGATGAACGTGGTGCAATTATATACTCCTCCTGCCATGAGTTACAACACTGTGCAATGCCGTTGCAATCTGAATTAGCAGCTTGTGTGGAAGGCGTCTCCTTAGCCATCCAGTGGTCATCTTTGCCAATCGTTATCCAATCAGATTGCTCAGAGCTTATTAAGATGACCACTGATCAGAGAGACAACAGATCAACATATATGATGATGGTCCAGGAGATTAAATCGTTACTTCGTCAGGATAATAGGGAGTTCATATTCAAGCATGTTAGGCAGGAACAAAATGTTGTTAGCCACTTTTTAGCAAACTATGGTAGAATACAGAAGCGCACTGCAGTGTGGCTTCGGTCAGGACCGGACGAGGTACCTAACCTATGTAATGCAGACTTGGCCGTCGTTTGATGAATGAATTCTCTTTTTCCTTGCAAAAAAAAACCTCTTTCTTCATCAATGAGAATCAGCATCTAGCTGTTTTCCGTCAAAAAGGATATCCGCTCACCCATGCCATGCATACGTTAGGTATACTCCCTCCGTTCGTAAATATAAGTCTTTTTAGACATTTCAAATGGACAACAACATACGGATGTATGTAGACATATTTTAGAGTGTAGATTCATTCATTTTGCTCCGTATGTAGTCACTTGTTGGAATCTCTAGAAAGACTTATATTTGGGAACGGAGGGAGTATTATATATCTCCTCTCCCTATCAGATCGGTCTTTTGGGATAGTTGGTTGATAGGTATATATCTTAACATAAACCAACTCCGAAACAATTCTATTATTCTTCCTGGACTTCATTGTGGTATCAACTTCTTCCTTCATGCCCAGCCGCTAGTATTGGTCTCATGTGTCCAGTGTCAAATTCTATTTCCCCTACACGTATGTGCTGCTGTGTGGCCTATGTCCACAATGATGAATTGAATTTACATGCAATGTATGATCTGTTCTACCACTGATCCAACTGCGTCATCAATAAAAAAAATGCATCCTAAGAGATTACAAAAATAACAACGTGACAGGAAGGGCTTAGAGGAGCAATCTCTAACTAGTTCACAGCATTAGCACATCTGCAAAGCGCACAGAGAGCATAGTTTCCATCACACATGCCATTCCATGGAAGGAACAGAAAAACAAAACTAAAATGCACTATAGTCTTTCAACTTGTCCTAAGCAGTCAATGAGTCCATAAACTAGAACAAGCAAGATGCAAGAATGTACCTCTCCATAAATTCTTGCTGCAATAAGATGTTTCCCATTCTTGAATGCCTCATGTGCTTTAGATTTTGCACTAGCAAGCATAGTTTTCTGAAACATTGAGAGCAGTCAAATGAAATAAAGATTCAGTATCACATGTAATCCCTTCCCACATGCTCAGTAGAAAAAAAAATCTCCTGAATATACTCAATAGTTCTATCACTTGCGAAATGGCCATGAATATTTTTACTCGAATGCAGTATCACATGTAATCCCTTCCCACATGCTCAGTAGAAAAAATAATAATCTCCTCATACTCAATAGTTCTATCTCTTGCGAAATGGCCATGAATATTTTTACTCAAATGTTGAACCTCCTGTCTCCCAGATAAAATAATATTAAAAGTCAGTGTCAGCAGTTGAAGAATTGTTTGATTCATTTCATTTCCACATGTTTCTACTGGCCTAACTATCAATATCACTGATAGAACTCGGTAGTCTCTTTTGTTTCAGATATACATATCACTGATTGTGGTCTTTGGAGTGAGGTATTAAACAACATTACTGATTACCGCATCTTCCATCCACTACAGAATCCACAACAAAAACAATGAAGCCTTTACTCCAAAGCAAGTTGGGATATGCTAAGGCTACCGCTACAGAAATCCCACAAGACCACAATCTCATCATTAAAAACTAATATTTTCACTTGGCCAATTCCCTGTACTTTATTATAATTTAGAATCTTAAATGCACATCTCGACCCAAATTGGGCCAAAATCAACACTGGGGTTAATCCTGGCTAGGTTCATACTTACAAAAATTTAAACTTCACAAGAGTTCAAAACACCTAGGCATGATAATAAACCACAATCCATGTTGCATGCCACAGAATTAACACGTAAAAGATTAAAGTGTGATGTGCCATCAAAAAGTCACATGATAAGGAATATCGAGTTGACCAGTTTAACAGAACAGGTAAGTTAAATACATTTAGAATCATTTCAACTAAATCTTATTGCTCCGAAATGAGTTGGCATGCAATACATGTGACACATTTTTGCTTACCGGCTCATAGCTAACCCATTGCAGCAAGACAACTGGCATACTTGAAATTCACGATCAATCTAATTCTCAGCCACTAATCATAATTCATTACATACAGAAGGGCCAGTCAAGTGCACGGTTTCAAACTGTTTTTTCAAGTTAAGACAATGAATTGAAGAAACCCCAAATTCAGGAAATCTCACAGCCAGCAATCAAGCATGCACACTCAAACCATTAATATAAATATGGTAGTGATGTTTTATAATTATACCTTTGATGAGGGCACTGATTTTACATTACCAATGATTCCATCAACACTCCAGTCACGTACTTTAGGAATACGAGAAGTGACGGGAAATAGAATTTTGACATGTTCACGCATACCAGAACGTGCAGCAATTTCTATAGGAGTGTGCCCATACTGCCAAGACAACAAGCAAGATTAACTTCACTTGATATTTGACAAAATAAACTGCCGAAGCGGCCGAGAGCATGCAAAGTATGTAGACAACCATTGAGCAGACATGGTATAAACTTAAATACATTCTAGAGATTAGGATAAATCTGGCGCTTAGTTAACATGATCTGTCAAGAACAACATTTATACTAATACCGAATTGTTACATTATATACTATCCCAAGTTCCCAACAATTTCCAGGATGAATAAGATAAGAAGTAACTCCTGCTGATTTTGCAATCGCACCTTCATTTTTTTCTCAAACTGATGACGGTAACTTATATATTTCATCCAACAATCCAATGTTCTTTGTAAGTTCGAAATTGGTCAAAGTTGGAACTCCAAGGTAAGTTCTTCCTACTTACTCCCTCCGTCCCATAATGTAAGACGCTTTTTGACGCTAGTGTAGTGTTGAAAAACATCTTACATTATGGGACGGAGGGAGTAGTAGATAGCCTAGAGCCATTACATGCTTCTCCAAATAATCAAACAGAATAAAGTCTTGAATTTAAAATGTAGCTTCGCTGTTATGGTAAATCTAAATGGACCAAAAATGCACAAAATAGAATTCATCAAGACATTTGTTTTAAAGTTTACAAACTGAAGATGGAAAACCAGTAATATGTTTAGCAATGACCTGCTAAACGAACCGTGTATTAGAATATGTCCTGCTAAGTTTGGACGAGAGCATCCATGTAGCAGTAAGGTAAAAAAAAAAGAGCTTACACTGTCAATATCATTAGCATCTGCACCAGCCAGAACTAAGCACTTAAGGATGTCAGTCGAGCCAGCAAGGGCAGCAATTATTAAGGGTGTATCTTTACCAATACCATCCACATCAGCACCAGCCTAACAAAAGATGACAGGTTATATACTTCACAAGAACAAACATACAAATTGCAATTCATCATTGTCATAACCATTTTAGGAAAATTACAGAAACTAAGTAATATAACCCTTTCTTTTCACATTAGCACAGTAACCTGTAAGTTGATGTGAGAAGATGACATACCTCAAGCAGGAGCTTCACACATTTTAGTGAGCACGCGGCAGTAGCAATAACAAGAGCTGTAGAATCAGTACCACTCAAAGCTATCTTATGCTGTTGGGAGATGCAGAAATTAGAAATTCCATATAACTACAGTCAGCATAAAATTTAAGTAAGGGCTGAAGAACTACAGCTGAATCTGTATATATATATATTAAAAAAATGTCATTGTGAGTAGAAGCTTTTGACACAAATAAGAAATAACATAATTAGCATGTACAAACATCGCAAATTAAATGAATTAGCCTCTCATGTTATCTATTTTTTGAGGAAAATTGAAGTTGTATTGCCGATGCATTTCAGAAGAGAAGCAAGTATAGTTGAGTTACAGAGAAAGGGATCATGGCTCCCAGTGGCCCTCAAAACAAACTTAAAATTACAGCTAATCAGACTCTGGATCAGGCTCGTTTTCCCCAAATGTGCTCCAGGAGATACGCGAGTGAGCCAACAGCATGTCCTGCTTGATTACTCCAAGCACATGATCCTCAGAGGAGACAATATTCTAAGTTATTTATGAAAAGGTGATATTAATCCTATTAATCCGTCTGGGAGAAGTACCTCTGACCATTCCCCAAAAATTCAAACGAAAGAAAGGAAGATCAAAAGAATGAGTCTCCAGCTCAGTAAAGTCAATGGCCAGACAAACGACAAAGGTCGAACTTAAAAGTCAAGCATGTTAAACTTCAACTTGCCAGGCTATGTCAAGCAAGAACAGTAGAAACTAAAAGCACTGTGTACATTTTATAGTTGGATTATGTGTATGCTGGAGAAACAGAGAGCATGTTACACTCAAGTCTCTGGACTCCACCTGGACACTGGTGGGACCATTGCAATAAAACAAGACAATTCAGCACTGAAAAGGAGACTACAGGTCGATGTGTATATTCGAGAAACTGAATTGGACAAAGAGCAGCAATTTCACTCATGTTACCAAGACAAGATACTATATATTGAGACTATGTTTGAAAACTGGAGCAGGTGAGATTAAATTAGAAGGAATGAAAACTGAAAAATACAGGTGTAACACACAAGAGCCAGTGACATGAAATAAATACAGATAGGAAAAAGTTGCTGGATAGGGCAACAAATGAAATAACTATTACTGTGGACTTAACCATTCTAAGGAAACTAGTTTGTAAAAAAGGAAAATATGAGAGTGGCGCTTACATCTGCATGGTGATCCAACAAAACCTTCACAATAATATCATCATGCCCATTATTAGCAGCAACATGCAGTGCTGTCCCACCATGACTTAGTCCATCAGGGTTAGCTCCTTTTGAGAGTAAGAGCTCTACTATGTCAACGTATCCTGGATACAAAGTAGAAAATGCAAGATACTGTATATCACTATTCAACTATAGATACTTTGTTGTAACTCCTTGGTTGTAATTTAGAAGGCATAAATCAAGGCCACGAAATACATAGTCAATAGCTGGAATTGATGGAGTGCACAGAATTCAGACGCAACTGCAAGTTTAAGCTTTTGAGACTTGGCTAAACTAAATTGACAATAGCATTGAAACATAAAAGGCCAGCTAGTTCTGTTCTGCATAATGTGATGTGTATAGGGGGGAAAGGAAGGACTTTTTACATATAGTGTATACCTATACGCCCTTCAACTATAAAGAATACCCAATCAGAAAAAAATACTGGATGTCTCACTGATATATGGCTCCTCACACAAACGCAGTACACATGGAGATGAAGAAGAGTTAGGAAAGATGAGTATGTGTAGTAGATACTTATGCGTAGAGATCCATGCTACCTTGATTGGTGGCAAAATGGAGAGGCGTATAGCCCTCGCTGTTGAGCTTCTCTGTATCAGCACCATGGTCGAGAAAGTAACACACCAAGTACGCATTCTGACGGCTAATCGCACAGGTCAAAGGTGTTTCGCCTGTCAGGGACAACAGAGCAGAGAAGCTTAGCAGAAACAAAATCAGCCCATCCAAGGAAACACCTACCTGGATGAACGAGAGCTACTCTCTAATCGACGAAAGCTACTCCCTACTTATTACGGAAAGGAAAGGAAAGGAAAGGACTTGAAGGAAGGCGACGCACCCATCGGGCCTACATCATCGACATCCAGCCGGATGTCCTCGACCAGGTAGCGGCACACGGGCAGGCTCCCGCCTAGGGCCGCCATGTGCAGTAAGCCTATGCATATGCCGTCCCTCACTGCCCCCAGCTTCTCGGCGAGGCGACGGCCTTCCGCCCCCCTCCCAGCACCCTCGCCGCCTCTGAAACGTAGTAAAACGGATCGGCGCCAAAATCAGCACGGAAACAGACAAGAACCGGAAAATGGAGAAAAAGAATCGCCGGCGTATGGAGGTGCCTACTCTTGACGAGGCGGAGGTCGCCGTCGAAGGCTGCCTTGAGGAAGCCCATGTCGAAGGTAGGGTCGGCGGAGAATGGGTTGGGTTTCCAGGAAGGAAGGCCGTCGCCGTCCAAGGAGGCAGGGGGTATGATAGGCGTCTGCGGCGCCATGGCGACTGGGTTGGTGGTAGGTAGGGTTTTAGCTAGACCGGAGCTGGAAACGGGGGAAGAGAGGAGGAAGACGGCGTGGGCGGGAAAGGAGGGAGTGGAGTGGAGGCCGGGGAGGACGACGCGTGCGACCAAGAGGGTAGAAAACTAGAAATGGAAGGCGAGCGAATTCCCCTGTAGCAGCACCGGTAGAAAACTAGAAATGGAAGCCAAATAACTAGTGTTGTCTTTTCTTTTATTTTTTTTCTTTTTTAGACAAATCTGCTTCTATTAAGTCGTCACAATGTTTACAAGGATGAAGAGAAAATCACCGGGTTGACCTAACCAAATATGATGGTCAACCCTTAAATGTAAAGCATGTGTCGCTGGATTGTGAGCCTCGAAATTCAAGCTCCTAAGCTCGTGAACAAAATTACACATGATAAAAACCCTAGAGTGCTCTATGACTTCATGTATAATAGCTCCATAATTGGCTGAGCTTTGTTGCTTGATATCATCAATCATCATCTTGTAGCCGGATGCAATATGAATCTTTTGTAAATTTAGGTCTTTGGCGAGAGCTAAGGCCTCTGGAATGGCCAACACTTCTAGTGTTCCAGGATGCTTAATGCCCATAAAAATAATCACCACAGCTCCCAAAGTAGCCACCATTATGGTCTCGTCACACCGTTGCAACAACACCAAAATTCGAACTTCTCGCTACATATGCATCAGGCGAAGAGAGCCATTGTGTCGGTCTTGAGGATGGCATACGTGTGATGATCACCCTCGAAGTGTCGAGAATCTGAAGATTTGTTTGAAAAGCTACTATAAAATAATGTGTCCAGAGGAGGCTATGAAAAATGTCCCCATAGATGGCTTTCCTCCTTGCTCCCCGGACTGCCCATAGAGTAAGCACCATGCCAATAAAATCGTTGTGGGACAATGTTTCATGCATAGTAAAAACCAAGCTCTTTATATTAGCAGCCTGGTTTTGGCATATTTGTTCTACCAGCCCGTTCTCAAATAAATTCCAAACGCTTCTTGCCATTGAGCAATCCATCAAAGCATGTCTCTAAGAATCCTCTGCTCTGCATAAAACGTAGGTGACCTAGGTGGACATATTTCTGTGTTAAACAAGATCCGTCGTTT
Organism: Triticum dicoccoides; assembly: GCF_002162155.2. Lineage (NCBI taxonomy): Eukaryota > Viridiplantae > Streptophyta > Magnoliopsida > Poales > Poaceae > Triticum > Triticum dicoccoides. The sequence continues at coordinate 429,469,320 of NC_041386.1, read as the reverse complement.
CGCAAGACTCCACAAAAAGATACCCGCCCCTTCGCCGCTCCTCCACGCCACCAAAGACCAAGGCCATCTCGGTCCCCTACCACGACAAAGCGCGTTGCAGGCGGTGATAGCCCACAAGTATAAGAGATCGCAATAGTTTTCGAGGGTAGAGTATTCAACCCTAATTTATTGATTCGACACAAGGGAAGCCAAATAATATTTGCAAGTAGTAGCAGTTGAGTTATCAATTCAACTACACCTGAAGAACTAAATATCTACAACAGAGTGATCAGTAGCACAATAATATGATAGTTTTATAGCAGTGATAACAGTAGCAATAGCAACGGTAGCAATAACGGTAGCCGTTTTATAGTGATTGTAACAGCAGCAACAGCGAATGTAACTTAACAAAGATCAATATGCGAAAGTGTACGCATTGGATCAGTGATGGATAATTATGTTGGATGACATTCATCATGTAACAGTCATAACCTAGGGCGACACATAACTAGCTCCAATTCATCAATGTAATATAGACATGTATTTCATATATAGTCATACGTGCTTATAATAAGAACTTGCACGGCATTTTTTGTCCTACCCTCCCATGGCAGCGGGGCTCATAAGGAAATATAAGGGATATTAAGGCCTCCTTTTAATAAAGAATCCGAACAAAGTATTAGCACATAGTGAATACATGAACTCCTCGAATTACGGTAATCACCGTAAAGAATCCTAATTATTGTCACTTTGGGACATGCAGACCATAACACGTAATAGGTGCATACAACTTGCAAGATAGGATCAAGAACACAAATATATTCGTGAAAATATAAAGGGTTCAGATATAAAATCATGACACTCGGGCCCTAGTGACAAGCATTAAGCATAGCAAAGTCATAGAAACATCAATCTCAGAACATAGTGGATACTAGGGATCAAGCCCTAACAAAACTAACTTGATTACATGATAAATCTCATCCAACAATCACCATCTAGCAAGGTGATGAGCATCATGAAATTGGTGATGGAGGATGATGGATGATGACGACGGGTGTCGAATCCCCCTCTTCGCAGTCCCGAACGGACTCCAGATTAGCCCTCCCGATGAAGAACAGGAGGTGGCGGCAGCTCCGTATCGTAAAACATGATGATTCCTTCTCTCTAATATTTTTCTGGACGAATAGGTACTTATGGAGTTGGAGTTAGGGTTGCGGGAGCTGCCAGGGGCCCACAAGCCTGCTAGGCGCGCCATAGGGGTGGGCTCGCCCATGGGCTTGTAGCGCCCTGGTGGCCCCCCTCTGGTATTTCTCTTCACCAGTATTTTTTATATATTCTGAGAATATTCTCCATAAATTTTCAGCTCAATCCGAGAACTTTTATTTCTGCACAAAAACAACACCATGGCAATTCTGTTAAAAACAGCGTCAGTCCAGGTTAGTTCCATCAAATCATGCAAATTAAAGTCCAAAACAAGAGCAAAAGTATTTGGAAAAATAGATACGTTTGGAACACATAAACTCCCTCAAGCTTAACTCATTGCTTGTCCTCAAGCAATTCAGTTGATAAACTGAAAGTGATAAAGAAAAACGTTTACAAACACTTTTTGTTCTTGTTGTTGTGAGCATGCCTAACTAATGTTCAAATTTTCAGCAAGGATTATGAACCAACCATGTTCATGATAACATTTAGGTCTCACATTTACTCATACCAATGACACAACCAACTAGCGAGCAATAATAAGATATCTCAGATGCCAACAATTTGTCAAAAAATCATGATATAATATGATAACATGGTATCTCGCTGGCCCTTTCTAAGACCGCAAAACATAAATGCAGAGCACCTTTGAAGTTCAAGAAACGACAAAACATTGTAATTCATGGTAAAAGAGATCCAGTCATGTCACACTCAACATTAACTATACTCAATGGATAAGAATGACAATAGTGAAGGAAATATGCCCTAGAGGCAATAATAAAGTTATTATTTATTTCCTTATATCATGATAAATGTTTATTATTCATGCTAGAATTGTATTAACCAGAAACATAATACATGTGTGAATACATAGACAAACAGAGTGTCACTAGTATGCCTCTACTTGACTAGCTCGTTAATCGAAGATGGTTATGTTTCCTAACCATGAACAAGGAGTTGTTATTTGATTAACGGGATCACATCATTAAGTGAATGATCTGATTGACATGACCCATTCCATTAGCTTAGCACACGATCGTTTAGTATGTTGCTATTGCTTTCTTCATGACTTATACATGTTCCTATAACTATGAGATTATGCAACTCCCGTTTGCCGGAGGAACACTTTGTGTGCTACCAAACGTCACAACGTAACTGGGTGATTATAAAGGAGCTCTACAGGTGTCTCCAAAGGTACATGTTGGGTTGGCGTATTTCGAGATTAGGATTTGTCACTCCGATTGTCGGAGAGGTATCTCTGGGCCCTCTCGATAATGCATATCACTTAAGCCTTGCAAGCATTGCAACTAATGAGTTAGTTGCGGGATGATGTATTACAGAACGAGTAAAGAGACTTGCCGGTAACGAGATTGAACTAGGTATTGGTATACCGACTATCGAATCTTGGGCAAGTAACATAGCGATGACAAAGGGAACAACGTATGTTGTTATGCGGTCTGACCGATAAAGATCTTCGTAGAATATGTAGGAGCCAATATGGACATCCAGGTCCCGCTATTGGTTATTGACCAGAGACATGTCTCGGTCATGTCTACATTGTTCTCGAACCCGTAGGGTCCGCACGCTTAAGGTTACGATGACAGTTATATTATGAGTTTTTGCATTTTGATGTACCGAAGTTTGTTCGGAGTCCCGGATGTGATCACGGACATGACGAGGAGTCTCGAAATGGTCGAGACATAAAGATTGATATATTGGAGGCCTATGTTTGGATATCGGAAGTGTTCCGGGTGAAATCGGGATTTTACCGGAGTACCGGGAGGTTACCGGAACCCCCCGGGAGCTATATGGGCCATAGTGGGCCTTAGTGGAAAAGAGAAGAGGCAGCCCAACATGGGCCGCGCGCCCCTCCCCTCCCTTGGTCCGAATAGGACAAGGAGAGGGGGTCGGCCTCTCTCTCTCTCTTTTCCCCCCTCCGCGAACCCTATTCCAACTAGGATTGGGGGGGGGGGAATCCTACTCCCAGAGGGAGTAGGACTCTCCTGGCGCGCCTCTCCTAGGCCGGCCGCACCCCCCCCCTTTAGTACTTTATATACGGAGGCAGGGGCACCCCAGAGAAACACAAGTTGATCCACGTGATCTTATTCTTAGCCGTGTGCGGCGCCCCCAGCCACCATAGTCCTCGATAATATTGTAGTGGTGCTTAGGCGAAGCCCTACGACAGTAGTACATCAAGATCGTCACCACGCCGTCGTGCTGACGGAACTCTTCCCCGACACTTTGCTGGATCGGAGTCCGGGGATCGTCATCGAGCTGAACATGTGCTAAAACTCGGAGGTGCCGTAGTTACGGTGCTTGATCGGTCGGGCCGTGAAGACGTACGACTACATCAACCAAACGCTTCCGTTGTCGATCTACCAAGGGTACGTAGATCACACTCTCCCCTCGTTGCTATGCATCACCATGATCTTGCGTGTGCGTAGGAAAATTTTGAAATTACTACGTTCCCCAACAGTGGCATCCGAGCCTAGGTTTTATATGTTGATGTTATATGCACGAGTAGAACACAAGTGAGTTGTGGGCGATATAAGTCATACTACTGACCAGCATGTCATACTTTGGTTCGGCGGTATTGTTGGATGAAGCGGCCCGGACCGACATTACGCGTACGCTTACGCGAGACCGGTTCTCCCGACGTGCTTTGCACAAAGGTGGCTTGCGGGTGACAGTTTCTCCAACTTTAGTTGAATCGAGTGTGGCTATGCCCGGTCCTTGCGAAGGTTAAAACAACACCAACTTGACAAACTATCGTTGTGGTTTTGATGCGTAGGTAAGATTAGTTCTTGCTTAAGCCCGTAGCAGCCACGTAAAACTTGTAACAACAAAGTAGAGGACGTCTAACTTGTTTTTGCAGGGCATGTTGTGATGTGATATGGTCAAGACATGATGCTGATTTTTATTGTATGAGATGATCATGTTTTGTAACCGAGTTATCGGCAACTGGCAGGAGCCATATGGTTGTCGTTTTATTGTATGCAATGCAATCGCGATGTAATGCTTTACTTTATCACTAAGCGGTAGCGATAGTCGTGGAAGCACAAGCTTGGCGAGACGACAACGATGCTACGATGGAGATCAAGGTGTCGCGCCGGTGACGATGGTGATCACGACGGTGCTCTGGAGATGGAGATCACAAGCACAAGATGATGATGGCCATATCATATCACTTATATTGATTGCATGTGATGTTTATCTTTTATGCATCTTATCTTGCTTTGATTGACGGTAGCATTATAAGATGATCTCTCACTAATTATCAAGAAGTGTTCTCCCTGAGTATGCACCGTTGCGAAAGTTCTTCGTGCTGAGACACCACGTGATGATCGGGTGTGATAGGCTCTACGTTCAAATACAACGGGTGCAAAACAGTTGCACACGCGGAATACTCAGGTTATACTTGACGAGCCAAGCATATACAGATATGGCCTCGGAACACGGAGACCGAAAGGTCGAGCGTGAGTCATATAGTAGATATGATCAACATAGTGATGTTCACCAATGAAACTACTCCATCTCACGTGATGATCGGACATGGTTTAGTTGATTTGGATCACGTAATCACTTAGAGGATTAGAGGGATGTCTATCTAAGTGGGAGTTCTTTAAGTAAATTAACTGAACTTAAATTTATCATGAAACTTAGTACCTGATAAGTATCTTGCATGTTTATGCTTGTTTGTAGATAGATGGCTCGTGATGTTGTTCCGTTAATTTTTAATGCGTTCCTTGAGAAAGCAATGTTGAAAGATGATGGTAGCAATTACACGGACTGGGTCTGTAACTTGAGGATTATCCTCATTGCTGCACAGAAGAATTACGTCCTGGAAGCACCGCTGGGTGCCAGGCCTGCTGCAGGAGCAACGCCGTATGTTATGAACGTCTGGCAGAGCAAAGCTGATGACTACTCAATAGTTCAGTGTGCCATGCTTTATGGCTTAGAATCGAGACTTCGACGACGTTTTGAACGTCATGGAGCATATGAGATGTTCCAGGAGTTGAAGTTAATATTTCAAGCAAATGCCCGGATTGAGAGATATGAAGTCTCCAATAAGTTCTATAGCTGCAAGATGGAGGAGAACAGTTCTGTCAGTGAGCATATACTCAAAATGTCTGGGTATAATAATCACTTGATTCAATTGGGAGTTAATCTTCCAGATGATTGCGTCATTGACAGAATTCTCCAATCACTGCCACCAAGCTACAAGAGCTTCGTGATGAACTATAATATGCAAGGGATGAATAAAACTATTCCCGAGCTCTTCGCAATGCTGAAAGCTGCGGAGGTAGAAATCAAGAAGGAGCATCAAGTGTTGATGGTAAACAAGACCACTAGTTTCAAGAAAAAGGGCAAAGGGAAGAAGGGGAACTTCAAGAAGAACAGCAAACAAGTTACTGCTCAAGAGAAGAAACCCAAGTCTGGACCTAAGCCTGAAACTGAGTGCTTCTACTGCAAGCAGACTGGTCACTAGAAGCGGAACTGCCCCAAGTATTTGGCGGATAAGAAGGATGGCAAGGTGAACAAAGGTATATGTGATATACATGTTATTGATGTGTACCTTACTAATGCTCGCAGTAGTACCTGGGTATTTGATACTGGTTCTGTTGCTAATATTTGCAACTCGAAACAAGGACTACGGATTAAGCGAAGATTGGCTAAGGACGAGGTGACAATGCGCGTGGGAAACGGTTCTAAAGTCGATGTGATCGCAGTCGGCACGCTACCTCTACATCTACCTTCGGGATTAATATTAGACCTAAATAATTGTTATTTGGTGCCAGCGTTAAGCATGAACATTATATCTGGATCTTGTTTGATGCGAGACGGTTATTCATTTAAATCAGAGAATAATGGTTGTTCTATTTATATGAGTAATATCTTTTATGGTCATGCACCCTTGAAGAGTGGTCTATTCTTATTGAATCTCGATAGTAGTAACACACATATTCATAATGTTGAAGCCAAAAGATGCAGAGTTGATAATGATAGTGCAACTTATTTGTGGCACTGCCGTTTAGGTCATATCGGTGTAAAGCACATGAAGAAACTCCATACTGATGGACTTTTGGAACCACTTGATTATGAATCACTTGGTACTTGCGAACCGTGCCTCATAGGCTAGATGACCAAAACACCATTCTCCGGTACTATGGAGAGAGCAACAGATTTGTTGGAAATCATACATACAGATGTTTGTGGTCCGATAAATATTGAGGCTCGTGACGGATATCGTTATTTTCTCACCTTCATAGATGACTTAAGCAGATATGGGTATATCTACTTAATGAAACATAAGTCTGAAACGTTTGAAAAGTTCAAAGAATTTCAGAGTGAAGTTGAAAATCATCGTAACAAGAAAATAAAGTTTCTACGATCTGATCGTGGAGGAGAATATTTGAGTTACGAGTTTGGTGTACATTTGAAAAATTGTGGAATAGTTTCGCAACTCACGCCACCCGGAACACCACAGCGCAATGGTGTGTCCGAACGTCGTAATCGTACTTTACTAGATATGGTGCGATCTATGATGTCTCTTACTGATTTACCACTATCGTTTTGGGGATACGCTCTAGAGACGGCCGCATTCACGTTAAATAGGGCACCATCAAAATCCGTTGAGACGACGCCTTATGAACTGTGGTTTGGCAAGAAACCAAAGTTGTCATTTCTGAAAGTTTGGGGCTGTGATGCTTATGTGAAAAAGCTTCAACCTGATAAGCTCAAACCCAAATCGGAGAAATGTGTCTTCATAGGATATCCAAAGGAGACTATTGGATACACCTTCTATCACAGATCCGAAGGCAAGACTTTTGTTGCTAAGTTCGGAAACTTTCTAGAGAAGGAGTTTCTCTCGAAAGAAGTGAGTGGGAGGAAAGTAGAACTTGACGAGGTAACTGTACCTGCTCCCTTATTGGAAAGTAGTGCATCACAGAAAACTATTTCTGTGACACCTACACCAGTGAGTGAGGAAGCTAATGATGATGATCATGAAACTTCAGAACAAGATACTACTGAACCTCATAGATCAACCAGAGTAAGATCCGCGCCAGAGTGGTACGGTAATCCTGTTCTGCAAGTCATGCTACTAGATCATGATGAACCTACGAACTATGAAGAAGCGATGGTGAGCCCAGATTCCGCAAAGTGGCTTGAAGCCATGAAATCTGAGATGGGATCCATGTATGAGAACAAAGTATGGACTTTGGTTGACTTTCCCGATGATCGGCAAGCAATTGAGAATAAATGGATCTTCAAGAAGAAGACTGACGCTGACGGTAATATTACTGTCTACAAAGCTCGACTTGTCACAAAAGGTTTTCGGCAAGTTCAAGGGATTGACTACGATGAGACCTTCTCACCCGTAGCGATGCTTAAGTCTGTCCGAATCATGTTAGCAATTGCCGCATTTTATGATTATGCAATTTGGCAGATGGATGTCAAAACTGCATTCCTGAATGGATTTCTGGAAGAAGAGTTGTATATGATGCAACCAGAAGGTTTTGTTGATCCAAAGGGAGCTAACAAAGTGTGCAAGCTCCAGCGATCCATTTATGGACTGGTGCAAGCCTCTCGGAGTTGGAATAAACGTTTTGATAGTGTGATCAAAGCATTTGGTTTTATACAGACTTTTGGAGAAGCCTGTATTTACAAGAAAGTGAGTGGGAGCTCTATAGCATTTCTGATATTATATGTAGATGACGTATTACTAATTGGAAATGATATAGAATTTCTGGATAGCATAAAGGGATACTTGAATAAGAGTTTTTCAATGAAAGACCTCGGTGAAGCTGCTTACATATTAGGCATTAAGATCTATAGAGATAGATCAAGACGCTTAATTGGACTTTCACAAAGCACATACCTAGACAAAGTTTTGAAGAAGTTCAAAATGGATCAAGCAAAGAAAGGGTTCTTGCCTGTGTTACAAGGTGTGAAGTTGAGTAAGACTCAATGCCCGACCACTGCAGAAGATAGAGAGAATATGAAAGATGTTCCCTATGCTTCAGCCATAGGCTCTATCATGTATGCAATGTTGTGTACCAGACCTGATGTGTGCCTTGCTATAAGTCTAGCAGGGAGGTACCAAAGTAATCCAGGAGTGATTCACTGGACAGTGGTCAAGAACATCCTGAAGTACCTGAAAAGGACTAAGGATATGTTTCTCGTATATGGAGGTGACAAAGAGCTCATCGTAAACGGTTACGTTGATGCAAGCTTTGACACTGATCCCGACGATTCTAAATCGCAAACCGGATACGTGTTTACATTAAATGGTGGAGCTGTCAGTTGGTGCAGTTCTAAACAAAGCGTCGTGGCGGGATCTACATGTGAAGCGGAGTACATAGCTGCTTCGGAAGCAACAAATGAAGGATTCTGGATGAAGGAGTTCATATCCGATCTAGGTGTCATACCTAGTGCATCGGGTCCAATGAAAATCTTTTGTGACAATACTGGTGCAATTGCCTTGGCAAAGGAATCCATATTTCACAAGAGAACCAAGCACATCAAGAGACGCTTCAATTCCATCCGGGATCTAGTCCAGGTGGGAGACATAGAGATTTCCAAGATACATACGGATCTGAATGTTGCAGACCCATTGACTAAGCCTCTTCCACGAGCAAAACATGATCAGCACCAAGGCTCCATGGGTGTTAGAATCATTACTGTGTAATCTAGATTATTGACTCTAGTGCAAGTGGGAGACTGAAGGAAATATGCCCTAGAGGCAATAATAAAGTTATTATTTATTTCCTTATATCATGATAAATGTTTATTATTCATGCTAGAATTGTATTAACCGGAAACATAATACATGTGTGAATACATAGACAAACAGAGTGTCACTAGTATGCCCCTACTTGACTAGCTCGTTAATCGAAGATGGTTATGTTTCCTAACCATGAACAAGGAGTTGTTATTTGATTAACGGGATCACATCATTAAGTGAATGATCTGATTGACATGACCCATTCCATTAGCTTAGCACACGATCGTTTAGTATGTTGCTATAGCTTTCTTCATGACTTATACATGTTCCTATAACTATGAGATTATGCAACTCCCGTTTGCTGGAGGAACACTTTGTGTGCTACCAAACATCACAACGTAACTGGGTGATTATAAAGGAGCTCTACAGGTGTCTCCAAAGGTACATGTTGGGTTGGCGTATTTCGAGATTAGGATTTGTCACTCCGATTGTCGGAGAGGTATCTCTGGGCCCTCTCGGTAATGCATATCACTTAAGCCTTGCAAGCATTGCAACTAATGAGTTAGTTGCAGGATGATGTATTACAGAACGAGTAAAGAGACTTGCCGGTAACGAGATTGAACTAGGTATTGGTATACCGACGATCGAATCTCGGGCAAGTAACATACCGATGACAAAGGGAACAACGTATGTTGTTATGCGGTCTGACCGATAAAGATCTTTGTAGAATATGTAGGAGCCAATATGGGCATCCAGGTCCCGCTATTGGTTATTGACCGGAGACATGTCTTGGTCATGTCTACATTGTTCTCAAACCCGTAGGGTCCGCACGCTTAAGGTTACGATGACAGTTGTATTATGAGTTTTTGCATTTTGATGTACCGAAGTTTGTTCGGAGTCCCGGATGTGATCACGGACATGACGAGGAGTCTCGAAATGGTCGAGACATAAATATTGATATATTGGAGGCCTATGTTTGGATATCGGAAGTGTTCCGGATGAAATCGAGATTTTACCGGAGTATCGGGAGGTTACCGGAACCCCCCGGGAGCTATATGGGCCATAGTGGGCCTTAGTGGAAAAGAGAAGAGGCAGCCCAACATGGGCCGCGCGCCCCTCCCCTCCCTTGGTCCTAATAGGACAAGGAGAGGGGGCCGGCCTCTCTCTCTCTCTTTTCCCCCCTCCGCGAACCCTATTCCAACTAGGATTGGGGGGGGGGGGAATCCTACTCCCAGAGGGAGTAGGACTCTCCTAGCGCGCCTCTCCTAGGCCGGCCGCACCCCCCCTTTAGTCCTTTATATACGGAGGCAGGGGCACCCCAGAGAAACACAAGTTGATCCACGTGATCTTATTCTTAGCCGTGTGCGGCGCCCCCAGCCACTATAGTCCTCGATAATATTGTAGTGGTGCTTAGGCGAAGCCCTGCGACAGTAGTACATCAAGATCGTCACCACGCCGTCGTGCTGACAGAACTCTTCCCCGACACTTTGCTGGATCGGAGTCCGGGGATCGTCATCGAGCTGAACGTGTGCTAAAACTCGGAGGTGTCGTAGTTACGGTGCTTGATCGGTCGGGCCGTGAAGACGTACGACTACATCAACCAAACGCTTCCGTTGTCGATCTACCAAGGGTACGTAGATCACACTCTCCCCTCATTGCTATGCATCACCATGATCTTGCGTGTGCGTAGGAAAATTTTGAAATTACTACGTTCCCCAACAAATAGTGCTCTCTAACTGGTGCTTAAATGCGACGGTGATGACTCAAAAATATTCGTAAAATAACATAAACGTAAATGGATAGGCCCTTCACAGAGGGAAGCAGAGATTTGCAGAGGTGCCAGAACTCAAAGCTTAAAACAGAGATGAATATAATTTTGGGAGGTATGCCTTTCCTATCAAGGTCATGATCGAGAGTTCTCAATATCTTCCATGCTAAACACATTAGCAGCGGTTCCCAAGTACAAATGTAAAGTTTACTCCCCCTCAACCAACAAACACAAGCCATGACTAGCCGAATCCTTGGGTTCCCTCCATACCAACAACTTTCTGGGGGAGTTTGTTTCATTATTTTGCGATTTGTTCATGGGACTGGGCATCCCGAATACCAGCCCCTCTCGTGTAAGAACAAGTGAATAAATACTTATCGTGAGAATAATCCGCTTAGCATGGAAGATAGTGACCACCCCCTGTCGCTCCATGAGCGGTACGGGCACACAAAACAAATGCTTATTTGAATGTTTGGTGGCACATGCAAATTTACTTGGAATGGCAGGGTAATACTGCATATAGGTATATATAGTGGACTCGTCTGGAACAACTTTGGGTTTAAGGATTTGGATGCACAAGCAGTGTTCCCGCTTAGTACAGGCGAAGGCTAGCAAATAGATTGAGAAGCGACCAACCAGAGAGTGAATACGGTCATAAGCATGCATTCAGAATAAGTAACATCGAATACGGGCGTGAGTAGGATATCAAACACGATGAACATAAATATCGTGGAGGCTATGTTGGTTCTGAATCAACTACATGCGTGAACATGTGCCAAGTCAAGCCACTCGAATCATTCAGAGGGAGATACCATACTATCACACTACATCATAATCATTTTAATGCATGTTGACACTCAAGATAAATCATTTTCCACTCCTAGCTATTTAAGCATGACGTGAGCAACTATAATCTCTCATTATCATCACAAACATGTTTACTCATAATAATCTGAATCAATAACGATGAGCCAAACATATTTACAAAAACAAAAGCAAGAGGAGTTCATACCAGCTTTCCTTCACCTCAACCACTTCATCAAATCATCGTCATTATTGTCTTTCACTTGCACAACCGAATGCTATGAAAATAATAATAGTGCAAGTGTGTCGTGGACTAAGTTGGAATCTGCAAACATTTTATTAAAGGAGAAGACAAGGTAATATGGACTCTTTGTTAGATCAACCATAATGCATATGAGAGCCACTCAACAATTTCATCGTGGTCTTCTCCTTACGACAACTCAAAACAAAAAAAGAATTTCAGAGAAACACACTGAAATGTTTTTGGAGTTTTTTTTAAGAAAGCAAATTAACAAGGGAAGAAAACGAAAATGGGAATAACTACTTACACGGGAAAGCTCCCAACAAATAAAAAAAGAACAAGAAATCTTTTTGGGTTTTATTTTCAATACTACAAACTACTAAACAAGAAAGAAAAACCGAAAAGAAATGAGAAATGTTTTTGGATTTTCAAAGTTTTTCAAACACACAAGAAGAGAGCGGAAATAAAACTAACATGGAAATACAATGAAAAAGGATGAACACCAACAACTGGAATGAATGTGTGGTACATGAATGTAATGTCGGTGAGAAATACGCACTCCCCAAGGTTAGGCTTTTGTCCTAAGTTGGTCTATGGCCCTTGATAGCCTAGGTAATGCCCATAATCGTAGTTAGGGTTGTACTAAAGTGCAGCTGCCATAGCTTGGCGAGTTTCCTCGTTAAGGCGAGCGGTCTCCTTCGCTCCCTCGTACTCCTTTGCATCCTCCTCAAGTATGTAATGTCTACGTTTTTCCTGCAAGTTGAAGAAGGCAGAAGCAGGCAAAGTAATATGGAATACACGACGCTTGTTAAAGATTAGTTGGTACCAAAATGATGGGTCATTCCTCTCAATAAATTGGTGATGCTCCATAGCCTCATAATGAAGGAAACTAGGTGATAGCAATATATCATTTTATCTGATGGGTAAGCCAAGGTGAGCAGCTAAATAAGTGGCATAAACTCCACCAAAGAAACCACCAACTGAGGCATTATTATGTAAACTATTGGGGAGCACATTATTTCAAAAAAATTACCTACGATCACGCAAGATCTATCTAGGAGATGCATAGCAATGAGAGGGGAGAGTGTTGATTGCTCCCTGACTATAACGCCAGAAAACTCCTGTCTGCTAGGACTATGTCGGTATTTCCCCAAAGAGGAAGGGATGATGTACACAGCGAAGGTAGGTATTTCCCCCAATGATGAAACCAAGGTTATCAAACTAGTAGAAGAACCAAGCAATGCAACGTAAACAACACCTGCACACAAATAACAACACCTCGCAACCCGACGTGTTAAAGGGGTTGTCAATCCCTTTCGGGTAACGATGCCAGAAATTGGTAGCAGATTGAAATAAAAGGTCGTAAATAAAATAAAGTGCAGCAAAGTATTTTTGTACTTTTGGTTTAATAGATCTGAATAAAAATGCAAAGGAAAAGTAGATCACAAGCAAATATATGAGAAAGAAGACCTGTTGGCCGTAGGTTTCACTAGTGGCTTCTCTAGAAAGATAGAAACGGTGGGTAAACAAATTACTATTGGGCAATTGATAGAACTTCAAATACTCATGATGATATCCAGGCAATGATCATTACATAGGCATCACGTCCAAGATTAGTAGACCGACTCCTGCCTGCATCTACTACTATTACTCCACACATCGACCGCTATCCAGCATGCATCTAGTGTATTAAGTTCATGGAGAAATGGAGTAATGCAATAAGAACGATGACATGATGTAGACAAGATCTATCTATGTAGAGATAGACCACATCGTTTTATCCTTAGTAGCAACGATACATACGTGTCGGTTCCCCTTCTGTCACTGGGATCAAGCACCTTAAGATCGAACCCACTACCAGGCACCTCTTCCCATTGCAAGATAAATAGATCAAGTTGGCCAAACAAAACCCAAATATCAAAGAAGAAATACGAGGCTATAAGAGATCATGCATAAAAGAGATCAAAGAAACTCAAATACTTTCATGGATATAAAAAGATAGATCTGATCATAAACTCAAAGTTCATCGATCCCAACAAACACACCGCAAAAGAGTTACATCATATGGATCTCCAAGAGACCATTGTATTGAGGATCAAGAGAGAGAGATGAAGCCATCTAGCTACTAACTACGGACCCGAAGGTCTACAAAGAACTACTCACGCATCATCGAAGAGGCACCAATGGAGGTGGTGAACCCCATCCGAGATGGTGTCTAGATTGGATCTGGTGGTTTTGGACTCTGCGGCGTCTGGATGAATATTTCGTCGATGCCTCTAGGGTTTCTGGAATATTGGGGTATTTATAGAGCAAAGAGGCGGTTCGGGGGGCACCCGAGGTGGGCACAACCCACCAGGGCGCGCCTGGGCCTCCTAGCGCGCCCTAGTGGGTTGTCCCCTCCTTGGGACTCCCCCCAGGTGCAACCAGGGCCCAACATGTTCCTTCTGGTCCATACAAAATCTCCATAAAGTTTCGTGGCATTGGACTCCGTCTGATATTGATTTTCTGTGATGTAAAAAACACAGAAAAAACAAGAACTGGCACTTGGCACTATGTCAATAGGTTAGTACCCAAAATGATATAAAATGACTATAAAATGATTATAAAACATCCAAGATTGATAAAATAACAACATGGAACAATAAAAAATTATACTCCATCCGTTCCTTAATATTTCTCTTTTTAGAGGTTTCAAATGGACTACCACATACAAATGTATATAGAGATATTTTAGAGTGTAGATTCACTCATTTTGCTCCGTATGTAGTCACTTGTTGAAATCTCTAGAAAGACAAATATTTAGGAATGGAGGGATTAGATACGTTGGAGACGTATCAGCATCCCCAAGCTTAACTCCTACTCGTCCTCGAGTAGGTAAAGTGATAAAAATAGAATTTTTGATGTGGAGTGCTGTTTAACATGTCATATCATATTCTTTTATTTATATCATGGACATTTGGACTTTTTATGTGATTCAAAGAAATTGTCTAGTTTTGACATAATAATTTAGATACTCAAGCATATCAACAAGCAACCATGTCTTTAAAAATATCAACGCTAAGATAAGTTATCCCTAGCCCATCATGCTCAAACATTGATCCATTCATGAAACACACTCGAATATTAGCTACACCCAATACTTAAGTATGATCATATTGCCTCCTAGTTGGTGCTTTTTATAAGAGAAGATGGAGACTCAAAATAAAAATTGCATAAAGTAAAAGAAGGGCCCTTCGCAGAGGGAAGTAGGGATTTGTAGATGTGCCAGAGCTCAAAGCGAAAAACATAGAGATAAAAGCATTTTGAGAGGTGTATCCATCCGACCAACGAAAACGACTTAGAGTTCCCAATACTTTCCATGCATAGATATATCATAGGTGGTTCCCAAATAGAAAATAAAGTTTATTCCTTTTCCCACCATAACTTTCACTTTCCATGCTAACCTTATCCACGGGTGCCCTCCATACCAACACTTTCCAAGGAATTTATTATTTGACAACATAAATTAAATTCATTTTTTGGCATTTCGGGACTGGGCATCCCTAAGACCTTTTCCTTACTCTCGTGCAATGACAAGTGAATAAACACTCATCTTGAGAATAACACATCTAGCATGGAAAATATTAGCCGCCCCACCCCTCAACGCTCCGCGAGCGAAACAAACACACCAAAGAGAAGTTTATTTTGTGATTTGATCATTGGACTGGGCATCCCGAATACCAACCCCTCTTGTGTAAGGACAAGTGAATAAACACTTGTCGTGAGAATAATCCGCTTAGCATGGAAGATAGTGACCACCCCCTATCGCTCCATGAGCGGTACGTGCACACAAAACAAATGCTTATTTGAATGTTTGGTGGCACATGCAAATTTACTTGGAATGGCAGGGTAATACTACATATAGGTATATATAGTGGACTCGTCTGGAAAAACTTTGGGTTTAAGGATTTGGATGCACAAGCAGTGTTCCCGCTTAGTACAGGCGAAGGCTAGCAAATAGATTGAGAAGCGACCAACCAGAGAGCGAATACGGTCATAAGCATGCATTCAGAATAAGTAACATCGAATACGGGCGTGAGTAGGATATCAAACACGATGAACATAAATATCGTGGAGGCTATGTTGGTTCTGAATTAACTACATGCGTGAACATGTGCCAAGTCAAGCCACTCGAATCATTCAGAGGGAGATACCATACTATCATACTACATCATAATCATTTTAATGTATGTTGACACTCAAGATAAATCATTTTCCACTCCTAGCTATTTAAGCATGACGTGAGCAACTATAATCTCTAATTATCATCACAAACATGTTTACTCATAATAACCTGAATCAATAACGATGAGCCAAACATATTTACAAAAACAAAAGCAAGAGGAGTTCATACCAGCTTTCCTTCACCTCAACCACTTCATCAAATCATCGTCATTATTGTCTTTCACTTGCACAACCGAATGATATGAAAATAATAATAGTGCAAGTGTGTCGTGGACTAAGTTGGAATCTGCAAACATTTTATTAAAGGAGAAGACAAGGTAATATGGACTCTTTGTTAGATCAACCATAATGCATATGAGAGCCACTCAACAATTTCATCGTGGTCTTCTCCTTACGACAACTCAAAACAAAAAAAGAATTTCAGAGAAACACACTGAAATGTTTTTGGAGTTTTTTTAAGAAAGAAAATTAACAAGGGAAGAAAACGAAAATGAGAATAACTACTTACATGGGAAATCTCCCAACAAATAAAAGAAGAACGAGAAATATTTTGGGGTTTTATTTTCAATACTACAAACTACTAAACAAGAAAGAAAAACCGAAAAGAAACGAGAAATATTTTTGGATTTTCAAAGTTTTTCAAACACACAAGAAGAGAGCGGAAATAAAACTAACATGGAAATACAATGAAAAAGGATGAACACCGACAACTGGAATGAATGTGTGGTACATGAATGTAATGTCGGTGAGTAATACACACTCCCCAAGCTTAGGCTTTTGTCCTAAGTTGGTCTATGGCCCTTGATAGCCTAGGTAATGCCCATAATCGTAGTTAGTGTTGTACGGAAGTGCAGCTGCCACAGCTTGGCGAGCTGCCTCGTTAAGGCAAGCGGTATCCTTCGCTCCCTTGTACTCCTCGGCATCCTCCTCAAGTATGTAATGTCTATGTTTTTCTTGCAAGTTGAAGAAGGCAGAAGCAGGCAATGTAATATGGAATACACGACGCTTGTTAAAGATTAGTTGGTACCGAACTGATGGGTCATTCCTCTCAATAAACTTGTGATGCTCCATAGCCTCGTAATTAAGGAAACTAGGAGATAGCAATATATCATTTTATCTGATGGGTATGCTACCTCTTAAGCACTTCGTTGGTTTTCCCTTGAAGAGGAAATGGTGATGCATCAAAGTAGCGTAAGTATTTCCCTCTGTTTTTGAGAACCAAGGTATCAATCTAGTAGGAGACTACACGCAAGTCACTTCGCACCTATACAAACAAATAAGAACCTTGCAACCAATGCGACAAAGCGGTTGTCAATCCCTTCACGACCTCTTGCAAAAGTGAGATCTGATAGAGATAATAAGATAGATATTTTTGGTATTTTTATGATGTAGATTGAAAGTAAAGATTGCAAAGTAAAATAGATTGGAAACTTATATGATGAGAAAATAGACCCGGTGGCCATAGGTTTAACTAGTGGCTTCTCTCAAGATAGCATAAGTATTACGGTGGGTAAACAAATTGCTGTCGAGCAATTGATAGAAAAGTGCATAATTATGAGAATATCTAGGCATGATCATGCATATAGGCATCACGTCCGCGACAAGTAGACTGAAACAATTCTGCATCTACTACTATTACTCCACACATCGACCGCTATCCAGCATGCATCTAGAGTATCAAGTTCATAAGAACAGAGTAACGCATTAGGCAAGATGACATGATGTAGAGGGATAAACTCAAGCAATATGATATAAACCCCATCTTTTTATCCTCGATGGCAACAATACAATATGTGCCTTGCTTCCCCTGCTGTCACCGGGAAAGGACGCCGCAAGATTGAACCCAAAGCTAAGCACTTCTCCGATTGCAAGAAAGATCAATCTAGTAGGCCAAACCAAACTGATAATTCGAAGAGACTTGCAAAGATAACAAATCATACATAGAAGATTTCAGAGAAGAATCAAATATTGGTCATAGATAATCTTGATCATAAACCCACAATTCATTGGATCTCGAAAAACACACCGCAAAAAGAACTACATCGAATAGATCTCCAAGAAGATCGAGGAGAACTTTGTATTGAGATCCAAAGAGAGAGAAAAAGCCATATAACTAATAACGATGGACCCGAAGGTCTGTGGTAAACTACTCACACATCATCGGAGAGGCTATGGTGTTGATGTAGAAGCCCTCCGTGATCGATTCCCCCTTCGGCAGAGCTCCGGAAAAGGCCCCAAGATGGGATCTCTTGGGTACAGAAGGTTGCGGCGGTGGAAATAGGGTTTCGTGGTGCTCCTGGATGTTTCTGGGGTATATGGGTATATATATAGGAGGAAGAAGTACGTCGGTGGAGCTGCGAGGGGCCCATGAGTGTGGGGGGTGCGCCCCCTGCCTCGTGGCCTCCTTGCTTCTTTCTTGACGGCCACTCCAAGTCTCCTGGATTACGTTTGTTCCAAAAATAACTCTCCCGAAGGTTTCATTCCATTTTGATTCCGTTTGATATTCCTTTTCTGCGAAACACTGAAATAGGCAAAAAAATAGCAATTTGCACTGAGCCTTTGGTTAGTAGGTTAGTCCAAAAAATAATATAAAAAGGAAAATTAAAGCCCATTAAACATCCAAAACAGATAATATAATAGCATGGAACAATCAAAAATTATATATATATTGGAGACGTATCAAGCATCCCCAAGCTTAATTCCTGCTCATCCTCGAGTAGGTAAATGATAAAAACAGAATTTTTGATGTGGAATGCTACCTAGCATAATTCTCACTGTAATTTTCTTTATTGTGGCATGAATGTTCGGATCCGAAAGATTCAAGACAAAAGTTTAATATTGACATAAAAATAATAATACTTCAAGCATACTAATAAAGCAATCATGTCTTCTCAAAATAACATGGCCAAAGAAAGTTATCCCTGCAAAACCATATAGTCCGGGTGTGCTCTATCTTCACCACACAAAATATTTAAATCATGGACAACCCCGATGACAAGCCAAGAAATTGTTTCAAACTTTTGATGTTCTCAAACTTTTTCAATCTTCACGCAATACATGAGTGTGAGCCATGGATATAGCACTATAGGTGGAATAGAATTGTGGTTGTGGAGAAGACAAAAAGGATAAGATAGTCTCACATCAACTAGGCGTATCAACGGGCTATGGAGATGCCCATCATTGGAATATACAAGCCAAGTTCTATAATGTAAAATTCCCACTAGTATATGAAAGTGACAACATAGGAGACTCTCTATCATGAAGATCATGGTGCTACTTTGAAGCACAAGTGTGGTAAAAAGGATAGTAGCATTGTCCCTTCTCTCTTTTTCTCTCATTTTTTTTGTTTTTTTGGGCCTTCTCCTTTTTTATGGCCTCTTTTTTCGTCCGGAGTCTCATCCCGACTTGTGGGGGAATCATAGTCTCCATCATCCTTTCCTCACATGGGACAATGCTCTAATGATGATCATCACACTTTTATTTACTTACAACTCAAGAATTACAACTCGATACTTAGAACAAAATATGACTCTATGTGAATGCCTCCGGTAGTGTACCGAGATGTGCAATGACTCATGAGTGACATGTATGAAAGAATTATGAAGGTGGCTTTGCCACAAATACGATGTCAACTACATGATCATGCAAAGCAATATTACAATGATGAAGCGTTTCATAATAAACAGAACGGTGGTAAGTTGCATGGCAATATATCTCGGAATGGCTATGGAAATGCCATAATAGGTAGGTATGGTGGCTGTTTTGAGAAAAGTATATGGTGGGTTTATGGTACCGACGAAATTTGTGTGGTACTTGAGATGCTAGCAATGGTGGAAGGGTGAGAGTGCGTATAATCCATGGACTCAACATTAGTCATAAAGAACTCACATACTTATTGCAAAAATCTATTAGTTATCGAAACAAAGTACTACACGCATGCTCCTAGGGGGATAGATTGGTAGGAAAAGACCAACACTCGTCCCCGACCGCCACTCATAAGGAAGACAATCAATAAATAAATCATACTCCGACTTCAGCACATAACGGTTCACCATACATGCATGCTACGGGAATCACAAACTTTAACACAAGTATTTCTCAAATTCACAACTACTCAAGTAGCATGACTCTAATATCACCATCTTCATATCTCAAAACAATCGTTAAGTATCAAACTTCTCATAGTATACAATGCACTTTTTATGATAGTTTTTATTATACCCATCTTGGATGCCTATCATATTAGGACTAATTTTATAGCCAAAGCAAATTACCATGCTGTTCTATAGGACTCTCAAAATGATATGAGTTAAGCATGAGAGATCAATAATTTC
Organism: Triticum dicoccoides; assembly: GCF_002162155.2. Taxonomy (NCBI): domain Eukaryota; kingdom Viridiplantae; phylum Streptophyta; class Magnoliopsida; order Poales; family Poaceae; genus Triticum; species Triticum dicoccoides. The sequence continues at coordinate 429,449,044 of NC_041386.1, read as the reverse complement.
TATAAAATAAAACCACCACCGTGCTCTTAAAAAGGTATAAGTGAAGCACTAGAGCAAAATTTATCTAGCTCAAAAGATATAAGTGAAGCACATAGATTATTCTAATAAATTCTGATTCATGTGTGTCTCTCCAAAAGGTGTGTACAGCAAGGATGATTGTGGTAAAATAAAAAGCAAAGACTCAGATCATACAAGACGCTCCGAGCAAAACACATATCATGTGGTGAATAAAAATATAGCATCGAGTAAAGTTACCGATGGACGAAGACGAAAGAGGGGATGCCTTCCGGGGCATCCCCAAGCTTAGGCCTTTGGTTGTCCTTGAATTTTACCTTGGGGTGCCTTGGGCATCCCCAAGCTTAGGCTCTTTCCACTCCTTATTCCATAGTCCATCAAATCTTTACCCAAAACTTGAAAACTTCACACCACAAAACTCAACAGAAAATCTCATGAGCTCCGTTAGTATAAGAAAACAAACCACCACTTAAGGTACTGTAATGAACTCATTATTTATTTATATTGGTGTTAAACCTACTGTATTCCAACTTCTCTATGGTTCATACCCCCCGATATTAGCCATAGATTCATCAAAATAAGCAAACAACACACGAAAACAGAATCTATCAAAAACAGAAAAATCTGTAGTAATTTGTAGGTTTCGAATACTTCTGTAACCCCAAAAATCCTGAAATAAATTGGTGGACATGAGTAATTTGTATATTAATCATCTTAAAAAAGAATCAACCTAATTGCACTCTCCAGTAAAAACTGGCAGCAAATCTCGTGAGCGCTAAAGTTTCTGTTTTTTACAGCAGGATCGCAAAAACTTCCCCCAAGTCTTCCCAAAGGTTCTACTTGGCACAAACACTAATTAAAAGCATAAAACCACATATAAACAGAATCTAGATGAATTATTTATTACTAAACAGAACCAAAAAGCAAGAAATAAAATTAAAATTGGGTTGTCTCCTAACAAGCGCTATCGTTTAACGCCCCTAGCTAGGCATAAAAACAAGAATAGATCTTGGTATTGTCATCTTTGATATGCAATCCATAAGTGATTCTCATAATAGATTTATAAGGTAATTCAACTTTCTTTCTAGGAAAGTATTCCATGCATTTCCTTAACGGAAATTGGAATATAATATTTCCTTCTTTCATGTCAATAATTGCACCAATCATTCTAAGGAAAGGTCTACCACGAATAATAGGACATGTAGGATTGCAATCAATATCAAGAACAACGAAATCTACGGGCACATAATTCCTATTTTCAACAATAAGAACATAATTAATCCTTCCCATAGGTTTCTTAATAGTGGAATCCGCGAGGTACAAATTTAAAGAACAATCATCAAATTCACGGAAACCTAACACATCACACAAAGTTTTTGGAATCGTGGAAACACTAGCACCCAAATCACATAAAGCATAGCATTCATGATCTCTAATCTTAATTTTAATAGTAGGTTCCCACTCATCATGAAGTTTTCTAGGGATAGAAAGTTCTAATTCAAGCTTTTCTTCGTAAGATTGCATTAAAGCATCAACAATATGCTTGGTAAAAGCTTTATTTTGACTATAAGCATGTGGAGAATTTAGCACGGATTGCAACAAGGAAATACAATCTATCAAAGAGCAATTATCATAATTAAATCCCTTGAAATCCAAAATAGTGGGTTTATTGCCATGTAAAGTTTTGACCTCTTCAATCCCACTTTTATTAATTTTTGCATCAAGATATAAAAGCTCCGAATCATTGGGACGCCTTTTAACTAAAGTTGACTTATCTCGAGTCCCATAATTATCAAGATTCATACAAAGATTTAATAGGATAAACATCAATCACTTTTAGATATTCATCCTTATTATCATCAAAACTAGAAGAGCACACTTTTATAAAGCAATATTTTTTAGCACGCATCCTAGCGGTTCTTTCTTTGCACTCATCAATGGAAATTCTCATGGCTTTGAGAGACTCATTGATATCATGCTTTGGTGGAATAGATCTAAGTTTCAAAGAATCAACATCAAGAGAAATTCTATCCATGTTCCTAGCCAACTCGTCAATCTTAGACAATTTTTCTTCAATCAAAGCATTGAAACTCTTTTGCGAACTAATAAATTCTTTAATACTAGATTCAAAATATGAGGGCATCTTATTATAATTTCCATAAGAATTGTTGTAGGAATTACCATAATTATTAGAGGAATTACTAGGATACGGCCTAGGATTAAAGTTTCCTCTATACGCGCTGTTACCAAAACTGTTCCTACCAACAAAATTCACATCCATAGATTCATTATTATTCTCAATCAACGTAGACAAAGGCATATCATTAGGATCAACAGGAGCACTCTTATTAGCAAACAACTTCATAAGTTCATCCATCTTTCCACTCAAAACATTAATTTCTTCTATAGCATGAACCTTTTTACTAGTAGATCTTTCGGTGTGCCATTGAGAATAATTAACCATAATATTATCTAGGAGTTTGGTAACTTCTCCTAAAGTGATTTCCATAAAAGTTCCTCCCGCGGCTGAATCTAAAAGATTTCTAGAAGCAAAATTCAATCCGGCATAAAAAATTTGTATGATCATCCATAAATTCAAACAATGAGTAGGGCAATTGCGAATCATTAATTTCATCCTCTCCCAAGATTGTGCAACATGCTCATGATCTAGTTGCTTCAAATTCATAATATGGTTTCTAAAGAGATGATCTTAACGGGAGGAAAATACTTAGAGATAAAAGCATCTTTGCACTTATTCCAAGAATCAATACTATTTTTAGGCAAAGAAGAAAACCAAGTTTTAGCACGATCTCTAAGAGAAAATGGAAATAGCTTCAATTTAACAATATCATTATCCACGTCCTTCTTCTTTTGCATGTCACACAAATCAACAAAGTTGTTTAGATGGGTAGCGGCATCTTCACTAGGAAGGCGAGCAAATTGATCTTTCATGACAAGATTCAGCAAGGCAGTATTAATTTCACAAGATTCAGCATCGGTAAGGGGAGCAATCGGAGTGCTAATAAAATCATTATTGTTGGTATTGGAAAAATCACACAATTTAGTATTGTCCTAAGCCATTGTGACAAACAATCCAACACACAAGCACACAAGAAGCGAGCGAAAAAGAGGCGAACAGAAAAAGGGGGCGAATGGAAAAGAGGGCGAATAAAACGACAAGGGTGAAGTGGGGGAGAAGAAAACGAGAGGAAAATGGCAAATAATGCAATGCGAGGGATAAGAGTTTGTGATGGGTACTTGGTATGTCTTGACTTGTGCGTAGATCTCCCCGGCAACGGCGCCAAAAATCCTTCTTGCTACCTCTTAAGCACTGCGTTGGTTTTCCCTTGAAGAGGAAGGGGTGATGCAGCAAAGTAGCGTAAGTATTTCCCTCAGTTTTTGAGAACCAAGGTATCAATCCAGTAGGAGACTACACGCAAGTCACCTCGCACCTATACAAACAAATAAGAACCTTGCAACCAACGCAATAAAGGGGTTGTCAATCCCTTCACGGCCACTTGCAAAAGTGAGATCTGATAGAGATAATAAGATAAATATTTTTGGTATTTCTATGATATAGATTGAAAGTAAAGATTGCAAAGTAAAATAGATTGGAAACTTATATGATGAGAAAATAGACCCGGGGGCCATTGGTTTCACTAGTGGCTTCTCTCAAGATAGCATAAGTATTACGGTGGGTAAACAAATTACTGTCGAGCAATTGATAGAAAAAGTGCATAATTATGAGAATATCTAGGCATGATAATGTATATAGGCATCACGTCCGTGAAAAGTAGACCGAAACGATTCTGCATCTACTACTATTACTCCACACATCGACCGCTATCTAGCATGCATCTAGAGTATTAAGTTCATAAGAACAGAGTAACACATTAGGCAAGATGACATGATGTAGAGGGATAAACTCAAGCAATATGATATAAACCCCATCTTTTTATCCTCGATGGCAACAATAAAATACGTGCCTTGCTGCCCCTGCTGTCATTGGGAAAGGACACCGCAAGATTGAACCCAAAGCTAAGCACTTTTCCCATTGCAAGAAAGATCAATCTAGTAGGCCAAACCAAACTGATATTCGAAGAGACTTACAAAGATAACAAATCATACATAAAAGATTTCAGAGAAGAATCAAATATTGTTCAAAATGTAATCTTTATCATGAACCCACAATTCATCGGATTTCGACAAACACACCGCAAAAGGAATTACATCGAATAGATCTCCAAGAAGATCGAGGAGAACTTCGTATTGAGATCCAAAGAGAGAGAAGAAGCCATCTAGCTAATAACTATGGACCCGAAGGTCTATGGTAAACTACTCACACATCATCGGAGAGGCTATGGTGTTGATGTAGAAGCCCTCCATGATCAATTCCCCCTCCGGCGGAGCTCCTGAAAAGGCCCCAAGATGGGATCTCTTGGGTACAAAAGGTTGCGGCGGTGGAAATAGGGTTTTGTGGTGCTCCTGGATGTTTTCGGGGTATATGGGTATATATAGGAGGAAGAAGTACGTAGGTGGAGCTGCGAGGGGCCCAGGAGGGTGGGGGGAGGGCCTGCCCCCCTGGGCGTGCCCCTGCCTCGTGGCCTCCTCGCTTCTTTCTTGACGACCACTCCAAGTCTCCTGGATCACGTTTGTTCCAAAAATAACTCTCGTGAAGGTTTCATTCCGTTTTGATTCTGTTTGATATTCCTTTTCTGCGAAACACTGAAATAGGCAAAAAAACAGCAATTTGCACCGGGCCTTAGGTTAGTAGGTTAGTCCCAAAAATAATATAAAAAGGTAAATTAAAGACCATTAAACATCCAAAACAGATAATATAATAGCATGGAATAATAAAAAATTATAGATACGTTGGAGACATATCAGGGTACGCCAAGGTGAGCAGCTAAATGAGTGGCGTAAACTCCACCAAAGAAATCACCAAATGAGGCATTATCATGTAAACTATTGGGGAACACATTATTTCAAAAAAATTACCTACGATCACGCAAGATCTATCTAGGAGATGCATAGCAACGAGAGGGGAGAGTGTTGATTGCTCCGTGACTATAATGCAAGAAAACTCCTGTCTGCTAGGACTACGTCGGTATTTCCCCAAAAAGGAAGGGATGTTGTAGCACAACGAAGGTAGGTATTTCCCTCAGTGATGAAACCAAGGTTATCGAACCAGTAGTAGAACCAAGCAACACAAGGTAAACAACACCAGCACACAAATAACAACACCTCGCAACCCGACGTGTTAAAGGGGTTGTCAATCCCTTTCGGGTAACGAAGCCAAAAATTGGTAGTAGATTGAAATAATAGATCGTAAATAAAATAAAGTGCAGCAAAGTATTTTTGTATTTTTGGTTTAATAGATCTGAATAAAAATGCAAAGGAAAAGTAGATCGCAAGCAAATATATGAGAAAGAAGACCCGGAGCCGTAGGTTTCACTAGTGGCTTCTCTCGAGAAAGATAGCAAACGGTGGGTAAACAAATTACTGTTGGGAAATTGATAGAACTTCAAATACTCATGATGATATGCAGGCAATGATCATTACGTAGGCATCATGTCCAAGATTAGTAGACCGACTCCTGCCTGCATCTACTACTATTACTCCAAACATCGACCGCTATCCAGCATGCATCTAGTGTACTAAGTTCATGGAGAAACGGAGTAATGTAATAAGAATAATGACATGATGTAGACAAGATCTATCTATGTAGAGATAGACCCCGTCGTTTTATCCTTAGTAGCAACGATACATATGTGTTGGTTCCCCTTCTGTCACTGGGATCAAGCACCGTAAGATCGAACCCACTACCGGGCACCTCTTCCCATTGCAAGATAAATAGATCAAGTTGGCCAAACAAAACCGAAATATCAAAGAAGAAACACGAGGCTATAAGAGATCATGCATAAAAGAGATCAAAGAAACTCAAATACTTTCATGGACATATAAAGATAGATCTGATCATAAACTCAAAGTTCATCGATCCTAACAAACAAACTGCAAAAGAGTTACATCACATGGATCTCCAAGAGACCATTGTATTGAGGATCAAGAGAGAGAGATGAAGCCATCTAGCTACTAACTACGGATCCGAAGGTCTACAAAGAACTACTCATGCATCATCCGAGAGGCACCAATGGAGGTGGTGAACCCCATCCGAGATGGTGTCTAGATTGGATCTGGTGGTTCTGGACTATGCGGCGGCTGGATGAATATTTCCTCGACGCCTCTAGGGTTTCTAGAATATTACGGTATTTATAGAGCAAAGAGGCGGTCCGGGGGGCACCCGAGGTTGGCACAACCCACCAGGGCGCGCCTGGGCCTCCTAGCGCGCCCTGGTGGGTTGTCCCCTCCTCGGGACTCCCCCCAGGTGCAACCAGGGCCCAACATGTTCCTTCTAGTCCATACAAAATCTCCGTAAAGTTTCATGGCATTTGGACTCCGTCTGATATTGATTTTCTGCGATGTAAAAAACACGGAAAAAACAAGAACTGGCACTTGGCATTGTGTCAATAGGTTAGTACCCAAAATGATATAAAATGACTATAAAATGATTATAAAACATCCAAGATTGATAAAATAACAACATGGAACAATAAAAAGTTATACTCCATCCGTTCCTTAATATTTGTCTTTTCAGAGGTTTCAAATGGACTACCACATACAAATGTATATAGAGATACTTTAGAGTGTAGATTCACTCATTTTGCTTCGTATGTAGTCACTTTTTGAAATCTCTAGAAAGACAAATATTTAGGAACGGAGGGATTAGATACGTTGGAGACGTATCAGCATCCCCAAGCTTAACTCCTACTCGTCCTCGAGTAGGTAAGTGATAAAAATAGAATTTTTGATGTGGAGTGCTGTTTAACATGTCGTATCATATTCTTTTATTTATATCATGGACATTTGGACTTTTTATGTGATTCAAAGAAATTGTCTAGTTTTGACATAATAATTTAGATACTCAAGCATATCAACAAGCAACCATGTCTTTAAAAATATAAACGCTAAGATAAGTTATCCCTAGCCTATCATGCTCAAACATTGATCCATTCATGAAACACACTCGAATATTAGCTACACCCAATACTTAAGTACGATCATATTGCCTCCTAGTTGGTGCTTTTTATAAGAGAAGATGGAGACTCAAAATAAAAATTGCATAAAGTAAAAGAAGGGCCCTTCGCAGAGGGAAGTAGGGATTTGTAGATGTGCCAGAGCTCAAAGCGAAAAACATAGAGATAAAAACATTTTGAGAGGTGTATCCATCCGACCAACGAAAACGACTTAGAGTTCCCAATACTTTCCATGCATAGATATATCATAGGCGGTTCCCAAACAGAAAATAAAGTTTATTCCTTTTTCCACCATAACTTTCACTTTCCATGGCTAACCGTATCCACGGGTGCCCTCCATACCAACACTTTCCAAGGAATTTATTATTTGACAACATAAATTAAATTCATTTTTTGGCATTTCAGGACTGGGCATCCCTAAGACCTTTTCCTTACTCTAGGGTTTCTGGAATATTACGGTATTTATAGAGCAAAGAGGCGGTCCGGGGGGCACCCGAGGTTGGCACAACCCACCAGGGCGCGCCTGGGCCTCCTAGCGCGCCCTGGTGGGTTGTCCCCTCCTCGGGACTCCCCCCAGGTGCAACCAGGGCCCAACATGTTCCTTCCGGTCCATAAAAAATCTCCGTAAAGTTTTTCGGCATTTGGACTCCGTCCGATATTGATTTTCTGCGATGTAAAAAACACGGAAAAAACAAGAACCAACACTTGGCACTATGTCAATAGGTTAGTACCCAAAATGATGTAAAATGATTATAAAACATCCAAGATTTATAAAATAACAGCATGGAATAATAAAAAATTATACTCCATCCATTCCTTAATATTTGTCTTTTTAGAGGTTTCAATTGGACTGTAACGCCCCGAGACTGTTGCACGAGGTGTCTTCCAGTTATTCGCTATTGTTGCCTTGTCATTTGTTTGCGTGTCATGCATTTCATATCATGTGATCATGTGCATCGCATTTGCATATGTGTTCGTCTCATTCATCCAAGCATTTTCCCCGTTGTCCGTTTCGCAATCCGACACTCCTATGTCCTCCGGCGCCCTCCTTTTGCCTCTTTTGTGAGCTGGTGTTAAACTTTCTCGGAATGGGCCGAGATTTGCCAAGTGGCCTTGGTACCCCACCGGTAAACCGCCTGTCAAGTTTTGTGCCATTTGGAGTTTGTTTGATACTCCAACGGTTAACCGGGGAACCATAAAGGCCTCGTGTGTGTTGCAGCCCAACACCCCACCAAAGCGGCCCAATAACCCATCCAAACCCCCTCCATCCTCTCGGTCATTCGATCATGATCGTGTGGCCGAAAATCACTCCTCATTTGGACACTCCAAACTCCCTCTACCTATATAAAGGTCTTCTCCGTGCAAATCGCAGTCCAAACCCTAGCGTCTTCCTCCTCACACCGCCGGACATGTCCAACCGTGCCGGACATGTCCCTTCGGCCAATCCCGTCGCGCCACATCGTCGCGCCGCCGCCCGCAGCCTATCCGGAGCCGCCGCGTCGCCTCAGCCTCCTCCCCATCACGCCGCAGCCCACGAAGCCCATGGTCGGCCCGCGCCGG